>NW_027669700.1:0-39455 GCF_964146895.1 Miniopterus schreibersii | reverse complement strand
TGGCTGGCACCATGTTATTTTAATTTTAATGTAATTAGTTGCCAATATTTAAAAATGGGATATATTACATAAAATCTGAGTTTTGAGCTTTTCATGAAGAATGGGAAGCTCTTTCCACAGGGGGCCCGCGTTCAAGCAAGGCAGTCAACTGCTGTAGCTGCCCTTTTTAGACATAGCGTGTAGTGTTTCCAACTTACCACAGTCCCCACCAGTCCTCTTTGCTTATTTACATAAACCAGTTTTGAGCAGAGATATTCTTGGGTGACAGTGGAAGTGATGGGAGGAGGTGGACGTGTACACAATCTAGGCAAGCGTAAGGTCCTTCCAATTCTTATTTAAGGTCTTATCTACTAACGATGATTCTGTGCCTCCTAAGACAAGGCTGAAAATATATTTTACATCTGGATATGCTCTTGGTGGCTCAGAACCCGCAGTGTCACCTGCCTTCTAGACATTTCTTGTGGCTCCATATCTCTGACTCTTCTTTAGACTTACCGCACTGTTTGCAGATGTGCCCAACTTGTTATCTTACCTGAGGCTCTCTGGACATAATATTCTCTTCACCTGGATTGCCCTTGTCCTGGCCTAACACTACTCATCCTTCTGGACTAATTTGACTTCAGATATTTTCTTAAATCTTCAGTACTGAGTTGGAAAGTCTTTATTTTCTGTTAGCACCCTAGCCTAGCACTTAACAATGAATTTTAAGTTCCTATATAATTGTCTTCCCTGCCCTTATTCCTCCCCAACTAGACTGGAGGGTCCTTGAGAACAGGGATGATTATATATATATATATTTCCTCACCCCAGGATATAGTTATTGATTTTAGAGAGAGAGGACGGGAGAGAGACAGAGATAGAGACACACAGGCATTGATGTGAGAGAGGAACATTGATCCGTTGTCTCCCGTACTTGCCCAACTGGGGATCAAATGTGCAACCTAGGTGTGTGCCCTGACCAGTCATCGAACCCAAAACCTTTCTGGTTTATGGGATGACAGTCCAGCTGACAGCCGCCCGGCCAGGGCAAGAGCAGTGGCGATACTTTAATCCTCATTTTACCCTCCATCTGTTGAATTTGAATGAGTGGGGAGGGAATACCGGAGACTAATGCCATCACCTCCATCCCTGCCACCTGCCGTGAAGACTGTGGCCTCTTGGTTAACGGCTGCATTATTTTATGTGAATGGTTCAGAACTCTGGGGTCGTCTCTGAGCTCTCTCTGTGTCCTGCCCACACCCAGGCAGAGCCTGCAGGTTCATTCCCCTTTGTGTTCTTCTGACCCGTTCTGAGTTCCCTCCCCCAGACTCCTGGGACAGCCTCTTACCTTAGGTCACTGCTTCTCACATCACCTTTATCTGTTTTTCAAATTTCAGAAGTTGTAGTGCACTTCTGAACATGTCACCCTGTTGTTCAGAACCATCGATGTCTTTTGAGAGCGTAGGACGAAGCACACATTCTTCAGCATGGAATCAGTGGTGATAGATGACCTGGCTTCATCCTGCTTTTCTGACTGGGTTACCTACCGTAATCTTTTCTTTATGCTTCAGCCAATCTGGGCTACTACTTTTCCTGAATACGCCCAGAATGTCTTGCCACATTACCAGTCTAAGTTCTGTCTTATTTATTGCACAACTGTATCATGCCTACTACAGACCAAGCATTGCTTTCAGAACTAAGAATAAAAAGGTAAATGACATCATCCAGAAATGACAAAGTTAGAACGTGATAGGAAGTTGCAGAGGATGACTTTGGAGAGGAAACTGATTATAGAGAATGTTTTGTTTGTTAAGCTGAGGAGTTTGAATTTTATCTTGAGGGGATGGAAGTCACTGAGGAATTTTAAATAGGGGAGTAACATCAGATTTGAATTTCAGAAAATTCTCTTTGGCCATAGAATACAAAGTAGATTGGAGAAGAAGGAGACCCTAGGTAAGGAGCAGTTTACTAGTTCAGCCAAGAAACGATGTGCCTTTGAACCAAGAGTGCATTTGAACTGGGGTGGAAATGGGATGAATTTCATTTGAGATGTTTAAAAGGCAGAATTACAGGACCTAGTAACTCATGGAGTGACTGGGGGAAGTGTCAGGAGAGCAGAAAGAGTCTTAAGCTTTTGGTTTGAGTGCCTTCAGTCAGGAGAGAGAATGTAGGAGGAAAACCTGTTGTTGGGGTGGAGAGAATGGCCTAACAAGATGAGCTGTGGACATGCTGATTTGAAAGTCCTTTCGGGTTATCCAGGTGGAGTTGTTGAACTGGGAGTTGGTTGTCAGTACCTGGCGAATCAGATTTGGGACTTCTAGGTGTGTACATAAAGCCACAAGAATACATGCATATGGAGGCTTACACATAAATGTTCATGGCAGCTCTGTTCAGCAAAAAAGTTGGAAACAACCCAAATGTTCATACAGGTGAATGAATAAACAAATATTGGAATACAGTTCAGCAATAGAGAGAATGAAACACTGACACACATGACAACATGACTGGACGTCAAAATAATTAAGTTGAATGAAAGAAGCCAGACAAAAAAGAGTGTATACTGTTTAATTCTATTTATATAAAATTCTAGAAAATGCAAACTAATCTACCATGAGAAAAAGCAGGTTAGTAGTTGTTTTAGAGGGGAAGCTTTTATGCTCATTTGTCTTGAATTGCGCCAATAGTTTCAGGGGTATCTACCTATGTTAAAATTTAACAGATTGTACAGCTCAGATATATGCAATTTATTGCATGTAAATTGTTCTTCAAATAAGGTGTTTAAAAAAGTAGATGAGGCCACCCACGAAAATGATTAGAAGTAGGACTGAAATAGGTCTGGCATTAGAACTCGGGGAAGAGCGTGTACCAGTGTGTGGGGGGAGCGGAGGAGGTTAGGAAGGAAGGAGTCAAGGGGAAAGAGTGAGCCTCTAGGGTCTGAAAGGCTGAGAAAGAAAAGAGTTTCAAGAAGAGTCATTAACCTGTGAGCTGCAGAAAAGTCAAATGAGGTACCTGAAAACTTAGACTTGACAGCTAAAGGGTCACTTATGTTCTAGCAGTTTCAGTGTGAGGGTAGGAGGTGGAAGAGCATGGAAAAGGAATAGCAAGGACAGATGGCATTTTTCAGATTACTGTTTCTAGAAGCTTGGAAATGAAGGGAAAAGAGAGACTTCTGTGGCAAGAAGGGGCTTCAAGGTTGGGGAAGACGCTTGTGTTTTTATTTGAAGGTGAGAGAAACTGGTGTATGTTAGGAGCCTTTGGGGAAGGAGCTGATGGAAGATGCTGGTGAAATACTGAACAAGGGGGGGATGAGCTCAGGAACACAAGCGTGAAATTTGCCTCAAACTATTTGCTGTACTATTTTAAGTGCCTCACATGTTCTCTGATTCTCATAGGATACCATTATTGCCTCCATTTTACAAGAGAGGAAACTGAGGTTTGGAAAGGGTAATTTGGTCACAGAGTCTGCATTTTTAAACACAATATTATGCTACCTCTGGCAAGGGTGATGACATCAGTTCTTCTGAAATGGGAGGGAAAGAGATAAAGATGGGTTTGTAGGTTGAAGAGCAGGGAGTTCATGCTAGGTAGCCTCTATTTTCATGATGAAATGAAAGGAAAGATTCTTTACATAGAGCGAAGAGAAATGAGTAAGGAGTTTAAGAAGCATGATAAAATTTTGGAATTGCTGCTCTGGATTGTGCAGAAGGAGCCAGCCAGTGAAGTAGAAAGGAACTGCTGAGCAGTGTGGAGGGTGGAGACCATAAATTTGGAGTAGAATTCATTGGTCTCATAGTTGTGAGATTTTCCTCTAGCAGCACTCATTAGTTAATGGGTAGAGAGGGATAGTTGGTTGGAGGTGACTGCAGTAGGGACTAAAAATCTTTTTCTTTTTTAATATGTTTTTATTGACTTCAGAGAGGGGAGGGGAGAGAGAGAAACATCAATGATGAGAGTCATTGATCAGCTGCCTCTGCACGCCAGGATCAAGCCCACAACCCTCAAACCTGGGCATGTGCCCTGACTGGGAATCGAACAAAGATCTTCTGGACCATAGGTCCACTGATCCATGCAGGCCAGGCTAAAAATCTGATAAATTGGAAGAGGAGGGTAATGGCAGCAGATAGGGGACTATGGTGAGAGATGATGATGATTGTATTTTAAAGATTCCAGAGGTGAAGGAGATCAGATAATCAGAAGCTCTGAAGTTGGTGTATGGAATGATGAGTTGCGTACCTGGATGATGATGAAGTCCACAGGGATTATGTATATATCGCAGTAGAGAGGGAGACTGTTCCAGCAGTAGCAGGGAGGTCCAGAACTCACAGCAGTGAGGATGCTTTAACCAAATAATAACAAAAGTGGCAGCTACTCCCCACTCCCATAATGTATTTTTTATTATAGCTGTAGATAGAATACAAAAAAAAAATGCCCTTCATTTAAAAATATTTTTGTCTTGTAGCCAAGTTTTTTACTCAATATTTTATGAAAAATTTAAATATGCAGAAAAGTTGAAAGATTTGTAAACACATATACAGTATACCCATTACATAGATTCTATAATTTATATTTTACTGTGTTTGCTTTATCACATGCTTATCCATCCCTCTATCCATCCACCAATCCATCTTATGTTTTGATGCATTTCAAAGTAAGTTGCAGACATCAGTATACTTTACTCCTAACATTTCAGCATTCATGTAATTAACTGGAGTTCAGTATTTGTTTATGGTTCTTTTTACTAGGTAAAATTTATATACATTGGGATATACAAAAGTTAATTTTACCATTTAATGAGTTTTTAAAATTCAGTGCAACCCAAGCCTCTACCAAGATATCAAACATTACTATCACTTGGGACATTTCCTTCATGTTAGTCATTCCCTACCCCCACCTCCCAGAAGCAAATGCTGTTCTGATCTTTTATCATCCTGCCATAGATTTATCTATTCTAGGTCATATAAATAGAATCATACAGTATATATTTTTGGTAAGGCTTTTGAGGTTGTGTTTATCAAGAATTCAGTTCTTTTTTCTATCATATGAATGTCAGTCATTTATCAAGTAGATGGTTACCTGGGAGGTTTCCAGTTTGGGGCTGTTATGAGTAAAGCTGCCTTGAATATTCTTATACAAGTATTTTTCTTTTGTAGACAGTTGTTTTCATTTTTCTTGGGTAAATACCAGGAGAAATGTCGCATGGAGTGTCTATTTCGTTTTATAAGAAACTGCCAGACCTTTTCTCAAAGTGGTTGTACCCATTTTGCATTCCTACCAACAATGTATGAGAGTTCCAGTTGTTCCACATCCTTACCAATATTTGGTGTTATTAGTTTAGTTTTAGTTGCTGTGATGTATGTAGTGTAGCTCATTGTGGTTTTATTTTGCATTATCCTGATGACATTGAACACTTACTTATTCATGTCCTTTTTGTTGTTGTTGTTAATCCTCACCTGAGGATATTTTTTCCATTGATTTTTAGAGAGTGGAAAGGAGGGGGAGAGACAGAGAGAGAGAGAAACATCAATGTGAGATGGATTGGTTGCCTCCCACATGTGCCCCAGTGCAACTAAGGTATATGCCCTTGACCATAATTGAACCCATGACCCTTCAGTCCGTGGACTGATGCTCTACCCACTGAGCCTTATTCATGTTCTTACTGATCATTCGTGTATCTTCCTTTGGGCAGTATCTGCATAAATCTGTTACACATTTTAAAAATTGAGTTGTTATTTCTTTTTAGTATTTAGTTGTAAGAGTATTTACAACTAGTATTGAGTTATATATCCTGGATAACTATCCTTTATCAGGAAAATATTTTATTCTAGCATGTGGCTTGTCTGTTCATTTTTCTTAAAAAAATTTTTTTTAATCTTCATTTGAGGACACGCTTAGAGAGAGAAAGGAAGGGAGGGAGGGAGAGAGAGAGAAAGAGAAAGAGAAAGAGAGAGAAACGTCAATTGGTTGCCTTCTGTACATGCCCCAGCTGGGGATTGAACCTGAAACCCAGGTATGTGCCCTGACCAGGAATCGAACTGGCAACCTTTCAGTGCACAGGACAACACTCAGCCAACCGAACCACTCTGGTCTCGCTGTTCATTTTCCTAATGGTGTTTTGTTTTGTTTTTTTGATGAGTAGAAGTTTTTAATATTGATCAAATTGATCAGGTTTTTCTCTTTTAAGGTTATTGCTCTCTGTGTCCAAGAACCCCTTGCCTGCCATCAAGTTATGAAGTTATTCTCCTAATGATGTTTTCTAAAAGCTTTACAGTTTTATCTTACATAATCCCTCCATTTCAAATTAATTGTTGTGTATAATATGAGGTAGAAATTTAGATTCATTTTTTAATGCTGATATGTAGTTATTTTAGTAGTTGTTGAAGAGACTTTCCCTCTTGGATTGTATTAATAAGATTTTGTGAAAATTAAGTCAATATATGTAATATTTATTTATGTAAATATGTATTTAAATGTGTTATTTCTAGGCCCTCCATTTTATTCCACTGATCTATTTATTTATCTGTACTCCAATACCACACTATTGGATACTGTAGTTTTATAGTAAATCTTAGGTAGTGTAAGTATTCTAATTTTGTTCTTTTAAAATATTTTTTAGTGTTTCTGGATTTTGCATTTCAATATAAATTTTGAACCAGCCTGTCAATTTCTACCAAAAAAATCTTGGTGAGATTTTGATTGTGATTGCATTAAATCTATAGATAGATCACTAGGGAGAATTAACATCTTAATAATATTAAATCTTTGGATCCATGAACATTGTATATCTCTCCATTTATTTAGACTATTTTTTTTTTTTTAATCCTCACATGAGGATATTTTTTCCATTGCTTTTCAGAGAGAGTGGGAGGGGGGTGAGGGGGGAGAGAGAGAGAAAGAGAGAGAGAGAAACAGGAACATTGATGTGAGAGAGAGACATTGACTGATTGCCTCCTGCAGGTGCCCTGACCTGGGGCTAGGAGCAAACCCACAACCCCCATAGATGCCCTTGACCGGGAATCAAACCTGAGACTTTCCTGTGTGGGGGCCGATGCTCTAACCACTGAGGAACACCAGCCAGGGCTATTTAGACTTTTTAATTTCTCTCAGCAACCCTGTGGTTTTTAGTGTAAAAGTCTTATGTATCTTTGGTTAAGTTTAATCCTAAGTATTTTGTTTTTTGATGCTACTGCAAATTGTTTTAAAAATTTATTTTCTAATTGTTTGATATGAGTACATAAGTATACAGCCAGTTTTTGTATATCGAACTTGTGTTCTTTGACCTTGCTGGTAGTTGTTTTATAAAGTCCATAGAATTTTTTTTTTTTTAACATATCTTTATTGATTTCAGAGAGAGGAAAGGAGGGGGAGAGAGAGAGAGATAGGAGCATCAATGATGAGAGAGTCATTGATCGGCTGCCTAGCCCACAACCCAGGCATGTGCCCTGACTGGGAACCGCACCCGGATCTCCCGGATCCTAGGTCGATGCTCAACCGCTGAGTCACGCCCGGCTGGGCCATAGAATTTTTTATTTTTACATAATTATGTCATCTGCAAATAGCCTATTTATTTATTTATTTTTCTTGCCTTATTTTACTGCCTAGGATCTCCAATACAAGTGGTCATCTTTACCATGTTCCCATTCTTAAGGGAAAAAACGTCTTATTTCACTACTAAGTGTGATGTTAGTTGTTAGTTTTCATTGGTGCCCTTTATCAGATTGAGGATTTCCCCTTCCATTTTTAGTTTTCTGAGAGTTTTAGAGTTTTTAAAAATCATAAATGGATTTGAATTTTGTCAAATGATTTTTCTGTTAAAATGATGATAATGTTTTTCTCCTTTATTTTATCAATATAGTAATTACATTGATGGAATTTTGAATGTTAAAACAACTTTACATTTCCTGGATAAACCATAGCAGGTAGTAATTTATTGAGTTCCTGCTGTGTGGCAGTATGCTAGTCACTTTGCTTGGTAGTTTACTTCCTTCTCTCTGTTCTACCCATTGACTTTTCAAGGTGATAATTTGTACAGCTGAATTTTACAGCTAATGAAATGGATCCTGAGAGGCAAATTGCTCAACATCTTATAAGGAGTAGAATTAGGATTTGAACCTAAGTCTGTCTAGCTTTAAAAACAGCTCTTTATACTGTGTTGCTTCCTTTGAGTAGGCAGTATAATACAGTAAAATGGTGCCCTGATGGTCTTGCACCTTAGGTTTCAGGGAAGAAGTGCTGTAGGAGAGAAGGTGGCTGAATGAAGAGGGCTTCAAATCTCTTGCTTGAAGCTGAGAAGCTCAGCCCTTTTACATATTGGTGCTCTGCATAAGATTACATTTGAAAAAAACGTTCTGGCCCGGCCGGGCATGGCTCAGCGGTTGAGCATCTACCTAGGATCCAGGAGATCGCGGTTCGATTCCCGGTCAGAGCACATGCCCGGATTGCGGGCTCTATCAATGACTCTCTCATCATTGATGTTTCTGTCTCTCTCTCTCCCCCTCCTTTCCTTTCTCTGAAATCAATAAAGATCTTTAAAAAAAAGAAAAAGAAAAAAAAAGAAAAGAAAAAGTTCTGCACTAAAAAAGTAAGAATTCTAAAAGCAGTAGTTAATGGAAAGGGAGATCCTAAAGGAAAGGACAGAGAAGTAATTAGGTCTTGGGGTGGCAATAGGAAGTTAGGAGACTATCCATGTGTGTTTATATTTGGGAGTGATGAAAGTGACATTGTAAGTAGAAGTGGGAATTAGTCAGGTAAGGATCAGGAGGAAGTGTATTCCAAGGATTTGTGGTGGCTTGGAGTCCAAGAGGAGGTCATCATTTTAAGAGTCCTGTATAGCTGGAGTCTGGAATGTGGGGCCAGATCTTGTGAACCAAGTTACTGCATTTTGTCTTGTGAGCAGTAGAGAACCACCAAAGGGTTTTAAGCAGGGTACTGGCAATTATATGTGAATTTTGAAGGGTCACCGTCTGCTCTGTAGAGCATGGATTCAGTGGCAGCAGAACTGTAGGCAAGAAGGCCAGTTAGGAGACTTTTTCAGCAGTTCACAGAAGGAATAATGGTGGTCTTGACTAGGGCATTAGCTGTGGGAATAGAGAAAAGTGGATAGATTTAGAATTGGGAGTAGATTGGTGATTGAATGACAGGTAGTGAGAGAGAGGAGTCAAAGCTGATTCCCAGGTTTCTGGCTTAGAAGTCTAAGTTGTAATGGTGATGAAAGGGAACCCTGGGAGAGGGGCATGCCAGGAGGGGAACCAAGAAACCATCAGTACTCTGGGAAAGAGTTTGAGAGAGAATTGTGATAGGATAGAGTTACACTTTGGGAGTAGCTAAGTATGGCAAGCATGGAAGGCATCTTTGTTGGATTGTTGTTAATTAGGGGCAGGAATAAACTGAAAGTCTTTCAAAGTACATTTCAAGTGCCATCTCCTCTGCAAAGACTTTCTACAACTCCATTCCCTAAGTAAAATGAATTTCTTAATTTCCTTAATACTTTATACCTCAATTTTAGCACTTAGGTTTGTTTGTATATGTGGTTTCTCTCCTCTATATTGGGAGTTACTCGAGGGCAAGAATAGGTTCCTACTCATCTTTGTATACCCTATAATGCTTAGCATATTTCTCATGTATAGCAAGTGTTCAGTACATATTTGTTCAATTGCCTGTGGTTCTGAGTCTATCCCCTCAAGAATACTAATGTATGGAGTTAGGTAGGACTTAGTTGAGGTCTTCGCCAGTCAAAAGGCATTGGAATTGTCATGTTCAGTGTATTTTATTTTAGCAAATAGGGAAGCAAATGTATATATGTTAGCAATGATTCATTTAAAATGGCCAGATTTTTTAAAAAGTATACTTCAAAGGAGAAGCAGATGCCAAGATGGGATCAAGCATGCAAGAAATTTGTTAGAAGTGCTTGTGAGAGAAAATGAGGGTGGAGGTCAGGAGAGTCCTCAGACTGTGGTGCAAGTCTGACTCTAAGTGAAGGAAAGAGGTGAGGAAGGAAGGAACTTTGGGTGAAAGTGTCTTACACTGCTGTGCAGTTCTAAGAAAAGTTCACCAGACCTCAGGAAGTCCTTGAGTGAAAGTTGCCTGTCACAGGAATTCCTCAACTCCCAGGATAGGCCTGCTTTAGTGTGTATGCCTGCTTTAGTGTGTATGCCTGCTTTAGTATGTATGCCTGCTTTAGTATGTATGCCTGCTGTACTCAGCCATTGACTGGGAGCAGCCGGTGAGAAGCATGGCCTCCACACAAACACGTGATGGATTTCAGAATGCACCAGCTGGGACCCTCTGTAGTCAGAGATCTGAGAGGCTCCTTCTCATAGCCAGCGAGGGTCATTTCTGGCTGTAAATTGCCTGATTCAGAATAATTGAAATTATTCATTTAAAGTGGGTAATTTGTTCTCCCCAAATCCCTTATATTAAAAAAATATATCTTAGGGTAAGTTCTAAAAGTCAAAGTTAATTATTGATAGTAATAGTACACAGTTTGCTTTAGTAGTTATCAAATAAAGTTTGAGTTTCATATTGAAGTTTATTTTATAATTAAACCTTTGTATGAAACCACAAACAAAGCAATAAAGACAAAAGAAAATGCAAATGATACCCATATTATTACTATATGAACTAATGTATCAGGAACACTTTAAGCATTTCAGTAGTACCCTGAGTAGTCCAGGCATCCGGCCATAAAGATGACTGACTGCTTGTTGACTTTCCTTTTTAGGCTGGGCTACCTCCAAGGCAAGTGAAAACAAATCAGTAAATGAAATTCTCATAAAGTCAAACTCTGGCAACCTTCCCTTTGGAGTTGAGGATGGGATATACATCAGAGAAAATAACTAATTTAAAGTTTTGGTATTATGGCCCTTGAATTTCTCAGATATTTTTAAAGACATTTTTAAACTGTAACAAGAAGATGATTTTGAAAGAGTTTCTTTAATGCTGCTTTCCTGCTGATTTTGACTGGTTTGGTTTTATTTGTTGAGCACTTATTAAAATGGCAAGCATTTAATAAAAGCTCAACTAAATTTGTTGAGCACTTATTATATGGCAAGCATTATGGCTATACAATTAAAAACATAATTGTTGTTTTTATGAAACTTAGACATCTGGTGATAAAAAAAAAAAAAAAAAAGTGATCTGCTCATGTGTGTTAAAGCATCCCAATTGCAAATGGGATCAGTCCTCATATTGTTTGGTTCAGGGTTAAAAATAAATAATAAAACAAGTCGAGGTTTTTTTAAAAAGTTATTTTTAATTAGCAGACTTTTTGTAATAAGCTAACTTAAATTTCAGTTATTTTATAATTGCTGAAACAGAGTTTTTCTTTTCTATATAGACAAATCCCATTTTCTATTTTACTTATAATCTAACCCATTTGCACATAAGTTGATTTCTCTGTATGTTCCAATAATTTGTAATGGATTGCCCTGATAATTACATGCAGATATTTTGTGTAAAAATTTGGGTAGGATTCTGATTTCTGTACATATATTGAATAACTCTTTAAAATTTTTTTTATTGTGGTAAAATATCTTATTTTACCAAAATATAGCTATTTTTAAGTATATTAAATTCAGTGCCAGTAACTACATTCAGTGTTGTGCAGCCATCACCACTAAAAGTTTTTCATCACCCCAAACAGAAACTCTGTACACATTAAGTAATAACTCCTCACTTCCTCCTCCCCCAGTCCCTAGTAACCTCTAATCTACTTTCTGTCTCTACGAATTTGGCTATTCTATATATTTTTTATAAGTGGAATCATACAATATTTATCCCTTTGTGTCTGGCTTATTTCACTTAGCATAATGTCTTTAAGGTTCATTCGTGTTATAGCATGTATCAGAATTTTTGTTTTTAAAGTCTAAACATTTCATTGTACGTATATACCACATTTGTTCATCCATTTCTCTGTTGAGTTGTTTCTACCTTTCGGCTATTGTGAATAATACTACAGTAAATATTGTTATATAAGTATCTGTTTAAGTCCCTGTTTTCAATTCTTTTGGGTATATAGCTAAAAGTAGAATTGCTGGGTCACTTGGTAATGCTATGTTTAGCTTTTAGAGGAACTGCCATACTGTTTTCCATGGCAGCTGCACCATTTTACATTCCTACTAGTGATGCATGAAGGTTTCAGTTTCTTTACATCCTCACCTACACTTGTTTTTTTTAAATTGCCATCCTAGTTGGTGTGAAATTATCTCTTATTGTGCTTTTGGTTTGTATTGTGTTTCCCTAATGACTAGTGATGTTGAGCATCTTTTCACATGCTTGCTGTCCATTTGTATATCTTATTTGGATAAATGTCTGTTCAGGTCTATTGCCCATTTTTAAATAAGTTTGTATTTTTGTTGTTGAGTTTTAGGAGATCATATATATTCTTGATATTAAACCCTTATTGGATATGTGATTTATAAATATTTTCTCTCATTCAAACCCAACCAAAAAGTTGCCTTTTATTGATAATGTCCTGTGCACAAAAGCTTTTAATTTTGATTAAGTTCAATTTCACTGTTTTTTCTTTCATTGCTTGTGCTTTTGGTGTCATATCTAAGAATCCATTGCCCAATCCAAGGTCATGAAGATTTGCCCTTAAGTTTTTTTCAAAGAAGTTCATGGTTTTAGCTTTTATATTTAGGTTATTGATCCATTTTAGGTTAAATTTTGTATTTGGTATGAGTTAGGTGTCCAATTTCTTTCTTTGCATGTGGAAATCCAGTTTTCCTAGTACCACTTGTGAAGGGATTGATCTTTGTCCATTGGATAGACTTGGCAGTTTTGTCAGTAATCAGTTGGCCATAGCGGCACAAATTTATTTCTGGACTCTTAATTCTATTCCATTGGTCCATGTGTCTATCTTTATGACAGCACCACACTGATTACTGTAGCATTGTGCATTAAGTTTTGAAATCAGGAAGTATCTTCTTTATTATCATTTTGACTATTTAGGGCCCCTTGCAATTCCATATAAATTTAAGGACTGGCATTTCCATTTCTGCAAAAGAAGGTTATTGCTATTTTAATAGGGATTGCATTGAATCTGTAGACTGTTTTGGTAGTATTGACAATATTGATTGTCTTTGTACCCATGAACACAGGATATCTTTCCATTTATGTAGGTCTTCTTTAATTTTTTTTCAGCAATGTTTTGTCGTTTTTAGGATAAAAGTCACCTCCTTGATTAAATCTATTTCTAGGTATTTTATGCTTTTAGATGTTATACTTTTAGTTGCTAATGGAATTACATTAGTAATTTTCAGATTGTACATTGCAGGTGTATAGAAACAAAACTGTTTTTTATGTGTTGGTTTTGTTCTGCAACTTTGCTGAATTAATTTACTAGCTTTGGTAACTTTCCTGTGGATTCTTTGGTATTTATGTTTCTGTATACAGTATTATGTCACCTGCAAAAAGCAAACATAGTTTCACTTTTCTTTTACATTATGGATGCCCCTCCCTCCCTCCCTCCCTCCCTCCCTCCCTCCCTCCCTCCCTTCCTTCCTTCCTTCCTTCCTTCCTTCCTTCCTTCCTTCCTTCCTTCCTTCCTTCCTTTTTGGTCTGATTGCAGTGGCTAGGACTTCTAGTACCATTTTGCATAACAGTGATGAAACTGGGTATCCTTGTATTATTCCCGACCTTAGGGTAAAGTTTTTGGTTTCCCCCATTAAGTATGATGTTAACTGTAGGTTTTTCGTAGATGCCATTTATTATGTTGAGAAAGCTATCTTCTGTTGCTAGTTTTACGAGTTGTTTTGTGTGTGTGTGGTTTTTTTTTTAATCATAAAAGGATGTTGGATTCTGTCAAATGCCCTTTCTGAGTTAATTGAGTGATCATGTGTGTTTTTCCCCCCCTTCATTCTATTAATGTAGTGTATTAAATTGATAGGTTTTTTTATGTTTAACCACTTTTTCATTCTTGGGATAAACCCCACTTAGTCAAGCTGTATAATCCTTTTAATATGCTGTTGGATTCAGTTTGCTAGTATTTTGTTAAGGATTTTTGCATCTGTATTCATAAAGGATATTAGTCTGTAATTTTCTTTTCTTGTGATATCTTTACCTGCCTTTGGTATGGGGCAATGCTGGCTTCACAGAATGAGTTAGGAAGTGTTTCTTCCTCTTTTGTTTTTGGTAGAGTTTGAGAAGTATGGTGTTAATTCTTTAGATGTTTAGTAGAATTTATCTGTGCAGCCATCTGGTTTTGGACTTCTCTTTGTTGGGAGGTTTTGGTTACTGACTTAGTTACCTGTTATGCATATGTTGAGATTTTTAGTTTCTTGAGTAAGTTTAGGTAATATGTGTGTTGATAGGAATTTGTCCATTTGTTCTAGGTTACCTAGTTTGTTGGTGTATAATTGTTTACAGTATTCTCTTATAATCTGTTTTATTTCTGTGAGGTGAGTAGTAATATCCCCACTTCCATTTCTGAATTTAGTTATTTGTGTTTTCTCTTTTTTTCTCCTTAGACAGGCTATTGAAGGTTTGTCAGTTTTGTGGATTTTTTTCAAGGAAGCAACTTTTCGTTTCATTAATTCTGTTTTTTTCTAGTGTCTATTTTATTTATTTCTAATCTGTATTATTTCCTAGTTTTCAGTTTAATTTATTCTTCTTTTTCTAGCACTCCAATATGTAAAGTTAGGCTGTTGATTTAAGGTCTTTTTTCTCTTTCAATGTAGATATTTATAGCCATAAATTTCTCTCTGAGCACTGCCTTTGCTGTATCCTATAAGTGTTTTCTCTAAGTATTTCTAATTTCCCTTGTGATTTCTTCTTTGACTCATTGATGTTTAAGAATGTTTTATTTCTTTTCTACATATTTGTGAATTTTCCAGTTTTCCCGCTGTTGTTGATTTCTAACTTCATTCTGTTATGGTCAGAAAAGATGCTTTGTATGATATCATTGAGACTTTGTTCTGTGGCTTAACATATGGTTTATCCTGGAGAATGTTCCATGTGCACCTGAAAAGAATGTGTATTCTACTGTTATTAGGAGAAATGTTCTATATATATGTCTGTTAGGGTATTGTGGTTTATAATGTTCCAGTCCTCTATGTCTTTATTGACCTTCTGTCTAGATATCCTATCCATTATTGAAATTGGTGTTTTGAACTAATAACTATTATTGTAGAACTGTTTTATTTCTCCCTTTAATTCAGTCAGTGTTGACTTCATATATTTTAGGGCTCTGTTGTTTGTGCTTAATTGTTTATAATTGTTCTATATTCTTGATAAATTGACCCTTTCATTAACATAGAATGTCCTTCTTTATCTCTTGTAACAGTTTTTGACTTAAAACCTATTTTGCCTCGTATTAAAATAGCCATCCTAGCTCTCTTTTGCTTACTATTTGCATGGAATATCTTTTTTTGTCCTTTCATTCTGAGTCTGTTTGTATCTTTGGGTATAAAATGAGTCTCTTGTAGGCAGCATATGGTTGGATGGTAGCTTTTAATCTAGCCTGCCAATCTCTGTCCTTGATTGGAGAGTTTAATCCAATTAAATTTAAAGTAATGGCTGGTAAGGAAGGACTTCTGACATTTTGCATTAATATTTTATTCTTTTTTTTGGTCTCTCATTTCCTGCTGCCTTCTTTTCTTGTTGGTTTCTTGTAGTGAAGCATTTCCTATTGTGTGTATTTTTTAGATATTTTCTTTATAGTTACCATGGGGATTAAATTTAATGTCCCAATTTATAACAATGTAGTTTGAATTGATACTAGCTTAACTTCGGTAGCACACAAAATTTTGCTCCTCTACAGCTCAGTCCTCCCCCCTTTATATTATTGCCACCACAAATTATGTCTCTTTTTCTTTTTAATCCTCACCCGAGGATATTTTTTCCATTGCTTTTCAGAGAGCGTGGAAGGGGGGCTGTGGAGAGAGAGAAGGTGGAGGGGGAACATTGATGTGAGAGAGACACATCGATTGGTTGCTTCCTGCATGTGCCCTGACCAGGGCCGGAGGCCAGGGATTGAGCCTGCAACCCAGGTACGTGCCCTTAGCCGAAATCGAACCCGGACCCTTCAGTCTGTGGGACGACGTTCTAACAACTGAGCCAAACCAGCCAGGACATAAAACGTGAATTTTATAAAGTGCTCCTACGTATGTTGGGGCATCACTGATAAGGGATCTCTGCCACATTTGGAAGACTCTTGAGTGTGAAGATTAAGAACATGCTTGAAGAAGAACTAAAAAACCAGAGATTCTTTTCTTGAGTCAGTTCTTTGTTTTATTGTTGGGAACTATGTTATCACAGAAAGTAATAAAAAATTTGTTTGGGAAGGTCATACATATTGTTTTTAGAGCAAAACAAATGAAAGATGATATGAACTTGGCACTTGATACATGTTTGGAATTTGGTGTGTGTAGTTATTTTCTGTGGGAAAGTCCTTTGAATATTGCCTTTCCCATGGCTAATGTACACACACCACACCCCTTCCCTGCCAGGACCCTCTAACCTCTGTTAATAACCTAGGTTATATTATTCCATATTTCTCCATGTTGTCATGTTTATGTACAAATGTAGATCTGTAATGCATTATAAACACACATACACGTGTGTGTGTGTGTGTGTGTGTGTTGATCACTTCCTGTACTTCAAGTTTTTCTGTCTTACTCAAGAATACCTTGTGGAAATCTGTCAAATAGCATAGCTCTAATCCTTTTTTTTTTTTTTTTTTTGGTGGGAGGGGGAGAGAGATTGATTTGTTGTTTTACTTATTTATACATTCATTGGTTGATTCTTATATGTGCCCTGACCAGGGATCGAACCCGCAACCTTGGAGTATCAGGACCGCACTCTAACCAACTGAGCTACCCAGCCAGGGCTTAATTTATTCTTTTTAATGGCTGCATAGTTGTGTTAGTTTGCCAGGGCTGAAATAACAGAGAGCCACCCACTGGGAAGCTTAAACAACAGAAATTTATTTTATTATAATTATTGAGGCTACAAGTCCAAGATCGAGGTGTTGGCAAGGTTGATTTTTTTCTGAGGCATCTTTCCTTGTCTTGTAGATCTATATCTTCTCCCTGTGTCTCCACATGGTCTTCCTTCTGTGTTAATATGTGCCCAAATTTCCTCTTCTGATAAGAACACCAGTCGTATAGGATTATGGCCTACCCAGATGACTTCATTTTAACTGATTGCCACTTTAAAGACACTGTCTGCAAATATAGTCACATTCTGAAGTACTGGGAATTAGGGCTTCAACATATGAAAATTTAGGGGATACAATTTTAGCTTATAACAATAATATTCCATAATTTGTTCAAACATTCCCTTACTGATGGACATTTACATTATTGCTATTTTTTTAATCGCTATGAACAATGGTGCAATAAAATCTTTGTATATGTATCCTTTTAGTTCTATAGGATAAATTCCCAAGAATGTGTTTGCTGGGCCATAGGGTATATTTACTTTTAATTTTAATAGTAGTTGCTGGATTATTTATTTATTTTATTTTAGAGAGAGGAAGGGAGGGAGAGAGAGAGACATCGATTGATTGCCTCCCATATGCACCCAACTGGGGATTGAACCTGGGTAAGTGCCCTGACCAGGAATCAAACCCACCACCTTTCAACAGGATGACGCTCCAGCCAACTGCACCCCACAGGCCAGGGCTGGATTACTTTTTTAAAACTCTGTTATCAGTTAGCATTTCTACTAGCAAGGTAATACAGTAACCTTTTCCTAGCATTGCTGTCAAAAATAGGTGTTATTGATCATTTTAATGTTTGCTAGTCAGATCGGAGTAATATGATATCTTATTGATCCTTTAATTTGCATTTCTCTTAATTCTGTTAAATTTTAGGATTATTTAATATGTTTGTATTGGGAAATGTTTTTTAAATATGTTTTTATTGATTGTAGATAGAGGAAGGGTGAGGGATAGAGAGATAGAAACATCAGTGAGAGAGAAATATCAATCAGCTGCCTCCTGCACATTCCTTCCGGGGGCTGAACCCAAAACCTGGTCATGTGCTCTGACCTGAAACCGAGGACCTCTTGATTCGTGGGTCAGTGCTCAACCACTGAGCCACACAGGCTGGGCTATATTGGGCAATTTTTAAATGTCAAGCTTCAATGAGATTATAAATAGTTATTTTAAGAAGAAAAAAAGTTATTATTTAGGTATGTTGCCAATTCCCACTTAATAATGAGTTGAGCTTCAAAAGTTGGTTTATGAATTGCTTGGGACTTGAAATGAGAGGCAGTATTATAAACAGTGATTAGATTCTCAGGCCACCCTACAAAGTATGTTTAACTCATAATGATATAACTAATACTATATGAAACTTAACGGTGTGATTCATTCATTCATTTCATAAGTACTCCGTGAGTAGAACTCTTCTTCCTCTGAATTTTCCCAGTGTGTTTAGGGGCTATGGCTTCAGGAAAAGGGTGCAAGGTAGTAGGCAAGGAATGGAAGAAACAGATGGCAGGGTAGTTATACTGAAGTATAGATATGATACAGACCTGGCTGTAATGGGGGAGAGATAATATTTCTGGATTAACCACAAGTTATGTGTTTATACAAGACATTCATTTATTGTAAGTAGTGTTTCAATTCATAGAAAGCTTAGATATACTTTAGCTACATCTGTAGCTTCTCTTTTACTCTCCCACCTTGCCTCCAAAACAAAAAACTTTATTTACCAACTGTAAATAACATAGAAAATCTTGGGTTCTGAATCTGATACTTCCAAGGTCTCTTGATCAAACAGGGCAACAGCAAACAAGAGCCATCCAGATTGTTTTACTCAAGAGCATCAATCACCCAGAGCAAGGGCAGGCCTACAATGGCAGAAATGTGGAGTCTGATTCAGTCTTGCTCTGGACTACATCTCCCCACACTGTGAGATCACCACAGGCAGCTTGTGTTTATTATTGGGACCTGTGGGAACATTCTCAATCTTTCTTGTCACTAGAAGTCCATCACTGATTTTTCCAAACACCACATGCTTTCCATCCAGCCAATCACACTTAGAGCAGGTGATGAAGAATTGTACTGGGACCACTGTTTGCCTTGGAAAGCAGGCCTGGAGCTGAGTGCCTAAGTTTAAAACTTTCATCTGCAAATGGCTGCCAGTCAATACTGGCATCTCCAGTAACAGAATCTCCACTCTGAATCAAGAAATCGTTTATACCCTGTGGAAAGTGCTCCCTTTGTATCCTATTAGAACCCCATCTTTTCTGAATTCTCCAGTACAGAACTGCCTAAAGTTCTCAGCCGTCTTAGGCACAACGTCTGCAAATAACTCAGTCTCCAGGTGGCCAACTTCCTGGCCTCCAATGCTGACATCAAAGAACATCACAGGGTTGATAGGGCTTGAATTTGCCACCACCACAATTCCAACCTGGAAGCAGAAGTTGGGAGAACGAGGCTTCTCTCTTATACTTATGTCTCATTTCAGTAGGTTGAGGTTTAAAATAAGATTCTATTTTAAAAAAAATAAAACCAAAGGCTAGAGCCCTCTTTTTATTAAAAATAAGCTAAACGAGAGTCAGGACTGTGTATATCTTGTTTACTATTAGACTCTGACATTTAGAATAGCATCTTGTACACAGTAGACCTTCAATAAATACTTACTGAGTGAGTCCCAGTTGAGGGGATTTTTTTTCTTCTTCTTTTCATGTCTTATCCCCTTCCACCATTGATAAGGGAAGAGGCTTACTTAAACTAAACATCAGTCAAAGTTTTAATATGAATGCTTCATAACAAACCATCCTTGTAGCTGAGAGATTCTTCAGCATACACATCTAATTATGTCAGTGTCTTGTTTAAAACTCTTCAATTACTTTTTGCTTTCCTGATCACTGTCCAACTTCTTAGCAAGATGTACCAGCCCACCTTTTCCAGTCTTGGCTTTGCCCACAGGTACTCTTTGGTCCAACTCTTGTAGTTTCCTCAACATACCATTTTTTTCTCCTCTATGTCTTTTTTATATGCTAGATCTTTTCCTAAAAACCCTGCTTCCTTATCTGCCGCCTGCTGTACCTTATTTATCCTCATGCCGCAGTTCAAGTATGTTTTACTTGTCAAGGCTTCTGATACCCCTCGTACACCATCAGCGAGAGTCACCCTTTTTTTGGTTATCACTGTACCTTAAATATTAACTTCATTTTAGCCTCATCACATTGTGTGAAGTCATTGTTTATATGTCTGGCTCCTCTGTGATCTGAAATCTTTAAAGGTGGATGCCATGTCCTCGTTCATTTTTGTGTCCCCAGCAAATAAGAGGAGCTGGGGGGGGGGAGGTTGTTACATAAGTTACATACATGGACCTAAAGGCTAATTAACAGGCCCCAAGAAATGAAAATATTTTAGTCTATTTTATTTATGGGAAAGATTTAAGTCTCTAACATTTTTATCTTTAAAACATTTTTTGCAAAGGATTTCTGGTTTGATTTTTAAATAAACCTCAGAATGAGGAGATATAAGCATCTAAAACATTAAACATTAACTAAACAATCTTAACACTGAGAGATTTAACAATCCAAATCTTTATTATCTACTATTGTAAAGGTTTTGAGAATATCAGTTTTATTTCAAATTCTCCTGTTATATTTACAAATAAAAGTAGCAGATCTGGGCTCAGGATATGACAAAATACAGTCTAGAAGCCTTTCTAATTCTTCAGAGAGCCATTAGCTAGAAAAGGCTATTAAAGATTCATCAGAATTCAACATAGTGTTTTCAGGCAGTTTACCCAAGGGATTCTGAATACACTTACAGGACTCAGATATCAAACAGCTAGGAATTGATTTAGGCCTAATCCCTTTGCTTTTCAGATTCCACAGAATCTGGCAATAATAGCAAACAAAGTTGCTTCTGAATCTTAGAAATTACTAGAGGCAAAATGAACTGTCCAAATAGAAGCAGGCAGTCCTTAAGGAAGGTTTAAAATTCAGTGGGTGGCATCTTTAGTTGAATGTCATGATTCTATCTTAAAAGAATTCCTGTCATGATCATATGAAATTCTTATGCACGGCTATTATTCTTTTATGAAAATTTTGCATTTATTTTACTTAAATTACCTAAAGTAATTGCATTTAAAGAAGTATATGAAATTTTCAGTCAATGAATGTAAGTATAAAATATTTTTGAAAAATGAAAATAAGGGAAAACGCACATCTAGTTTAAACCCAGTTCTAAGTGCGTATTTTAATTGTGCACCCACTTACACACACACACACACACACACACACACCCTCAGTAAATATCAGCTGTAGATGGCTTGAGAAGGCTGTCATAAGATTTGGCAAGGCAACCTATTCTGTATAACCTTGAATAATTTGGATCATTGAATCTATTAAATATCTTTGAGTACCATTTAGATGGAATGGAACACTTTAGCTGTAACACTATCTCATAGAAGAAAAGTGTTTTTTTATTCTATCTGTATAGGAAATGTAATACTACTTCTGTCTGTTTATTAAAGAAATCTCTTAACAGTATCTTCCTTGAAAGATAAAGAGCAAATTCTGAAAGTCTGTGTATTTCAGGAATTGGTGCTCTGCTTGTCTTTAAACATTTACCATTGCCCATGTTTTTCAGTCAGAGGTTTGAAGTATTGTTTTTGTTTTTAAGGAAGTAAAATAATTTATTAGTCTCTTGTATAAATGAACCTTGTGATCCCAATTTGACAGATATAAGACATGATAAAGGTTAATGTCCAGAAACTTAGAAAAACAGTGGCATCATACATTATTTACCTATTAGGTTTTATTTGGCTATTAATAAACGTCAATGAATAAAAATATTTGAATTTGAATTTCTAAAATTTTATGTCATACAAGTTGTCAAACTTAACATTTGAATTATATGTACCTGAATTATAAACATTATCAAGTTAGTTTTTAAGCCATAGCATTTCACTGCTGTGGTTATATACAGTTCATTTGATTCTACATACCAGAGTAGAGTATTAGGTCCATATGAGCAGGGACTATTTTTGATTCATCTGTATACAGACATACCTCAGAGATATTTTGGATTTGGTTCAAGGCCACCACAATAAAGCGAATATCACAGTAAATTGAGTCACATGAATTTTTTGGTTTCCCAGTGCATATAAAAGTACATTTATACTATACTGTAGTTTATTAACTGTGCAATAGCATTATATCTAAAATAACAATGTACATATCTTAATAAAAATATTTTATTGGTAAAAAATGCTATCTTATATCATCTGAGCCTTCAGTGAGTTGTAATCTTTTTGCTGCTGGATGGTCTTGCCTCCATGTTGATGGCTGCTGACTGATAAGGGTGGCAGTTACTGAAGGTTGGGCTGGCTGTGGCAATTTCTTAAAATAACACAACAATAAAGTTTGCTGCATCATTTGACTCTTTCATGAATGATTTCTCTGTAGCATGTGATGCTATATGATAGCATTTTGCCCAGTATAACTTCTTTCAGAATTGGAGTCAGTTCTCTTAAACCCTGCCACTGCTTTATATACTAAGCTTATTGTAATATTCCAAATCATTTGTGGTCATTTCAACAGTCTTCACAGCGTCTTCACCAGGAGTAGATTCCATCTCAAGAAACCACTTTCTTTGCTCATCCATAAGGAGCAACTCCTTATCCATTAAAGTTTTATCGTGAGATTGCAGCAGTTCAGTAACATCTTCTGGCTCCACTTCTAATTCTAGTTCTTTTGCTGTTTCTACCACATCTGTAGTTACTTACTCACTGAATTCTTTAACCTCTAAAAGTCATCCATGAGGGTTGGAATAAACTTCTAAATTTCTGTTAATGTTCATATTTCGACCTCTTTCCATGAACCATGGATGTTCTGAATGGCATCTAGAATGGTGAATCCTTTTCAGAAGGTTTTTAATTTACTTTGCCCAGATCTATCAGAGGGTTCATTGCCTATGGCAGCCTTATGAAATGTTTTTCTTAAGTAATGAGACTTAAAAGTTGAAATTAATTCCTGATCCATGGGCTGCAGAATATATGTTATGTTATCAGGCATGAAAACAACATTAATTTCATATATCTCTATCAGAGCTCTTGGGTGACCAGGTGCATTGTCAATGAGCAGTAATATTTTGAAAGTAATCTTTTGTTTTGAGCAGTAGGTCTCAACTGTGGGCTTAAAATATTCAGAAAACCATGTTGTAAACAAGTGCTGTCATCCAGGCTTTGTTGTTCCATTTACAGAGCACAGGCAGAGTAGATTTAGCATCATTCGTAAGGGTCCTAGGATTTTCAGACTTGTAAATGAACATTGGCTTCAACTTAGTCACCAGCTGCATTAGCATCTAACTAGAGAGTCATCCTGTCCTTGGAAGTTTTTTTTTTTTTAAAGCTATGAATTTTTAAAAATATATCTTCATTGATTTCAGAGAGAGGGAGAGGGGAGGGGAGAGAGAGAGAACAATGATGAGAGAGTCATTGATCGGCTACCTCTTGCACGCCTCTTACTGGGAATCGAGCCTGAAACCTGGGCATGTGCCCTGACCAGGAATCGAGCTGCGATCTCCTGGATCATAGGTCAATGCTCAGCCAGTGAGCCCTGCCAGCCGGGCCTGTCCTTCTTTGAAGCCAGGCATTGACTTCTCCTCTCCAGCTATGAAAGTCCTATTTGGCATCTTCTTCCAATATAAGGTTGTTGCATCTACATTGAAAATCTATTGTTGAGCATAGTCACTTTAATTATCTTGGCTAGATCTTCTGGATAATGCTGTAGCTTTTATAACAGCATTTGCTGCTTCACCTCGTGCTTTTATATTATGGAGAGAGCTTCTTCTTAAACCTCATGAACCAACCTCTGAGAGCTTTAGACTTTTCTTCTGCAGCTGTATTACCTCTTTCAGCCTTGATAGAATTGAAGAGAGTTGGGGCCTAGTTCTGGATTAGTCTTTGGTTTAAGGGAATGTTGTGGCTGGTTTGATCTTCTATCCAGACCACTAAAATTTTCTCCATATCAGCAGTAAAGCTGTTTTGTTTTCTTTTCATTTGTGTGTTCACTGGAGTAGCACTTTTAATTTCCTTCAAGAAACAAGGCTGTCTTCCAAATTGATGTGGGTTCTGGGTTTTGAAAGTCAAATAGGTAGATGAAAGGGTAAGAGAAGAAATAATAAGCCTGGGGAACAATGTGAATGAAACTGCCTGCCATGTTTCAGCAAGCTGCAAATAGTCAGAATTGCCTCAGCATAAAATGTAAATTGAAGAGCAGCGGGAGATGAAGCCATATTAATGAAAAATTATGTTATTTCCATGGGTTTCTTTGAAAAACAAAAAACATTGTTTAAAAAATAATATATATCCCCGGCCGGGCGTGGCTCAGCGGTTGAGTGTCGACCTAGGATCCAGGTGATTGGGGTTGGATTCCCAATCAGGGCACATGCCCCGGTTGCGGGCTGCAGCCGATCAGTGACTCATCATTGATGTTTCTGTCTTTGTCTCTTCCTCTCCCTTCCTCTCTCTGAAGTCAATACAGATATATATATATAAAAGATATATTAAAAAAATGTATATATCTAATCAATTTACACTTTCCTGAACACTTCCTAAGATGTGTTTGGGGGTACCTAAACCACTTCCTCAAAGGACTTTAATGTTTTTAAAAGTTAATTAGACTTCTTGTTAAATATTTTTATTTTAACACCTCTAGCATTTTAGCTTTATGTTGGATTTTTATTATATTTATAATTTCATATAATACATTGTGATCCTTTGTGTAAAAATGGGTAAAAAATGATCATTGTACCTTTTCAGATTGGAAAGATTGTAGTGCTGTGTTTGCATTGATGGTATGCCAGTGTTTAATTATAACAACATATTTCAAGACACGTTTTATATAGAAGTCCATTATATAAATAGATACAATTCATGGGCATTCTACTCCTTATGCTGACGGGGCTATTAGGACACTCCCAGACTCCTTCAGGTTTGAAAATCAAGGGTTTAGTGGAAAGAGCTCTGGCCTAGATGCCAGGAGGCCCAGGTTCAGTACTTACAGGATTACTGTTAGCTACAGGATTGTGTATGTGTCCTTTTTCTCATCTGCTAAATAGAGGGACTGAGTTAAATGACTTCTAAAGCCCCTCTTAATTCTAATGTTACATGGTTTTATAGATCTTTAGCGATCATTTGTGATGCTGGAGCCTTGGACAGGAATATAACCTGTCCCAATTAGAGCTACATTTTCTAGGACTACATCCTTGTGAAACCAGGGGCTGTCTATACTGTATTTCTCCTCCGCCCCCCCCCCCCCCACGGACAGACAGACAGACAGACAGACACACACACACACCACATTTGTGAGATACAGTTCTAGGTGAGATATAGTTTTTCTTGTTCAACTTTTCTAAGTTATCTTTTTTTCTATTGTATTTGAGGTTTTGGTAGGGTAGGTGGAGATATCTAGCAACTTATTTGAAGTATGGTTCTAACACTTGGGAGAGAGGTCAGAACTAATAGATTTGGAATCATCCACGCAGGTGATAGTTCAAAATGTGGAAGAAAATGAGATGATGGGGAAAGACAGAAAAGGGAGAAGACAGACAAGGAGAGAATCCAGATTTGATGGGTGAAGGAAGATGTGGAATGACAGCCTCTGTGTATGAGGAAATTTTATAAACAGTGTACCATATAACAAGTTTTTAAAATATATGTTAAAAATACATAGATGTGTAAATAAGTACATATGCACTCATAATACTTTTAAAAGAAAAATACTATACTAAGTGTCCTTGGCCAGTGAGTACTGTGCACTTTCATCCTATGAGTGCTCTACCTCCCCTTAGAGAAATGAACATAGTTTTGAAGCATATATTGTCTCCTGGAACGGATTTTCAGTCATTTTTAATTTTTTTATTATTTTATTTTATTATTATTTTTAAAACATATCTTTATTGATTTCAGAGAGAGGAAAGGAAGAGGGGAGAGAGAGATAGAAACATCAATGATGAAAGAGTCATTGATCTGCTGGCTAGCCCGCAACCCGGGCATGTGCCCTGACCGGGAATCGAACCCCGATCTCCTGGATCCTAGGTCAATGCTCAGCCGCTGAGCCACGCCCGGCCGGGCTTCAGTCATTTTTTAAAAGGAGGAAAAATGTTGACCCCAAGGGATGCAAGTAAAGAATATCATGCTGGTTATTAAAATGTAAGTTTTACAGAGACCAGTGGCCTGAGGTACCTCCAAAAAAATGGTAAAAAATAGGAAGATAAAGATTATGAAGTATTTATGAATGAGTGACCACCAAATTATCTTTCTAAAGTGTGGACAGTCACAGATTGTCAAAAGTACCCATTTTGTGTTCTTTAATATAAGGAGACTTTGTGTTCAACAAACATTTATCAAGCTTGTATTATGTGCTCTGCGCGGTGCTAGATAGTGGAGTTATTTTGGTGAATAAGATAAGACATACCCCTCTTGGATTTTATCGCTTAGTAGGAAAGATAGAGTTAAATAAGGGACAGAGATCCATAGGAGAGAGTCATTGATCGGCTGCCTCCTGCATGCCCCCTGCTAGGGATCAAGCCCACAACCTGGGCATGTGCCCTGACCGGGAACTGAACTGCAATCTCCTGGATCATAGGTCAGTGCTCAACTGCTGACCTATGCCGGCCGGGCCAGACCATGTTCTTGAGTATAAACCCACATTAAAAAAAAATTATTTGACCCTGGCCAGTGTGGCTCAGTGTGGCCCAGGGTCACTGGTTCAATTCCTGGTCAAGGATATGTACCTGGGTTGCAGGTTTGAGGGGTGCTTGGAGGCAACCAATTGATGTCTCTCTTTCACATCGATGTTTCTCTCCCTTTCACTTTCTCTGAAAAGCAATGGAAAAAATATCCTTGGGTGAGGATTAAAAAAATATATATATATATATATATATTTGTTTTGTTTTTTTAATTAGATGAAACAAGCCTACATTTTAATTACTTTGCTTTTTGTTTATAGGTCCAGGGTCAAGTTCATCCAACTCTTGAGTCTAGTGATGATGCTCTTCAGTATGTTGAAGAATTAATTTTGCAGTTATTAAATATGCTATGCCAAGCTCAGCCCCGAAGTGTTTCAGATGTAGAGGTATGATAAATTTACCTTGTATTTAATATACATAATCTGTGTGTTGTGTGTCTTCTTATTATTTTATAATGTATTTCAAATCACATGGGATTGTGGCTATATATTAATTAGCATTTGATGATTAGCACAATGGCAGATATGCTGCTGGAAACAATTCACTGCAGAGCCTTTTTATTTTATTATGTTAACTATATAAATACATAGCATTTTTAAAATTTAGCTTAAGATATTTAGAAAACCTTAGTGTGGGATTAAATACTTTGGTGACTTTACATTTGTATATATAACTTAACCTGAATGTGTTCTTTAACTTATTTTAATAAAAGTTAGAAGTATACCTGTCTCCTTATTTCTGTTTACTCAGCTATTAGTCCATTGTCTAATGCTTTATATTTAGGTAAGAAAAACTGCCATCTTCACGTATAAATCCCAGACCCTCTGATTTAATTTCCCATTGGTGGGAACATCTGAACAGCTGGCATGGCAGCTAGTCCTTTCTGTGCCTTGGGTTTGAGAAGTTTTACAAATGGAAAAACTAACATCTTTTCCAGTCTGACCGGCTAGATGTTTATTCCTGAAAACATCTTTACAACTTTACTTTTAGGCTATAAGATTCTTTTTGTTTCGATTCATCGGAATATTTCTCTCATTCTTTACAATACTTAAGCTATGAGATATGAAATTTTCTTGAAACTTAATTCCAGGCTATCCCAATCGTTTTTGTGGTTTAAAAAAGTGAAAAGGCTCAAGACCAAACTCAGACTGATGATCAGAAGAGAGAAAAACAGTTATTAAAACAATGAATGAGGTTGTTATTTACATATGCTTCAGTTCTTTTATTTTATTTTGAACTAACCTTTCTGTTCTCATTCTTTTTAATGGTGCTTATGTTTGAAAGAGTACAGCCAATTATTTCCATCAATAACTGCAACGATTTCTCCCATCCCAGTGCCTTTTATACTGATACTTTTCCTCTCCTTTTACCAAGAGGTGAAGTCTCCTTCTCTCCTCCCTGCCTTGTGACCTGTGACTTCCTTAGACAAATAGAAGGCAGCAGAGGTGCCCCTATGCCTTTCTGGGCCAACCCCTTATAAGGCCTGGCAGTTTCTGTTTTCCGTCTCTGGGGGAGACAGCCACCATGCTGTAAAGAAGCATAGGCTGGACAACCATGATAAGAGGCCACATGGAGAGAGAGGCCGCTGGAAGCGCGCCAGAGGGCCAGTCGTGTGAGTAAAGCCTTCTTGGACCGTCCCACTCAGTGCAGCCATCAGCTGAATGTATGTCCCCCGCCAGCAGCAAGTAGAGCAGGCTAACGGCCCAGCTGAGCCCAGTCAACCCAAAAATTATGAAAATACTGAATCATTATTGTTTTAAGCCACTACATTTTGGCATGATTTGTGATATAGCAATAAATAACTGAAGCAGAGTATGTTTTTAAATTGCACACTGTATATTACAGTTGAGAAGCATGTTCTCAAATAATATGCACACTTAACGTGAGGCATAGGGTCTGATGTTATTTAACCAAGACCTACAAATACTCCCCAGGGAATCTGAAAATCATTCTTCCCTGCACCCACTGGCCTCTACCTCTGGATCTTATTTAGTCAAGGCTGCTATACTTCCAAGGAGGACATCATCATCTCAGAAAACACGTGTAACAACCCTATGCAGAAAATCTAAAACACTGTAGCAAGGGGATCCAGACCTTGTACTTTACCAAATATATGAGTACATTCTTGCCAGAAATTTACTGGATTTCTTCACAGTGGCCTAAAAGAAACCTTCCTTCTTTTTGCAAGAAAAATATTCACCTCTGTGTTAGATAACTGGATAAATGCTAGACTATGTTTTCTACCTTTTATCCAAATAAACAGTTTGAGTCCTGATGGATTTGGGCTTTTTTAACCAGTTCTCCTCACTCACCCTCCCATTCAGCCTACTTCAGCTAGGGGTCACCTGTGTGCTGTTAGGGAGAAGGCTTATCTAATTGAATGAAAAGTTTCTCATAAAAAACGTCTCTAGTACCTTTGCGTATTCAGGATGACTGGTGCTATTGTTTCCACACTTTCCCTCTTTCTCTGTCAACTGGAAAGACAGCCACCAGAGGTCAGATTTTGGCTTTGCCACTCACAGGTCATGACCTTTGATTAGCAGCATCCTCAACTCTAAAATGAGAAGAACATTTACCTAAAATGAGAATTTTAACACCTGAGGTGGTTCAAATTAGTAAATGAAACAATTATGTTAATATGCTCTGTAACATAAACAGCTATATAAATATTGGTTATTTTATTACCCTGTAGAACGTTTGGAATGTATTGACTTCTACAGTTAATATGTGGCCCCTTAAAAGAAATCCGTAGAATTTTTTTAATACAGTGGTTACCACGTTTCCTCCCAAAGAAGCATGAACTTTCATCCTACTCAGCTGCTCAGATCTTTCACTTGGTGCCTTTTGCATTTCCAACATGAAAAAGCTCTCTTTCCAGCAAAGAAAAATGTCATGTTTTTCTCTTTTTGCCAGTTTAGTTTATTGACACTGTTTTAAATGCTTATTGTCTGGCAAATACTATCAAGCTATCAAGTACTGAGCAAAAACAGAGGAAAACAAGCCTTAAATGGAATAAGTAGCCACCAGAAAGAAGCAGCGTAATGGAGTTGACCAGAAAGGCACAGATTAAGACCTCACCAGAAACCTAAAGAAGACACCAACACCACTCATGAAATCATCGGACCACGGCCAGGAGGTTCCTGAAGGGCTGGAACCTTCGAAGACAAGAGTCGCTGGGGGAGTGCAGCTAAGTTGTAACGAAGAAGCATTTAGGTCTGGGCAATACACAAAACATGTAATTCTGTGTCCATTAAGCAGCCCGGAATAATCAGCCGCAGGAAAACACCGCGAGAGAAAAAGCAGGAGCCCAGATCCAGGGCAGAGCTGTGCATTTAACCGAACCCGAACCCGCATGTCCCAGCCATTGAAGTCCGGGAGCGCTGGTGGTGTCCATGCCCGAGGCAGCGAGGCAGCGCTGAGTGGGAGGAAAAGCCAGTCCCCGACCTTAAGAAGCACTTGCGGAGGGAAAAGAGGAGAGGGGGAGGGGGAGGGAGACGGAGACGGAGAGGGGAGGAGGAACTGTGCTCGCCACTTGTCTGCAACAGTCCCATCTCCAGGTCACCTTTCCACCTTCCTCCCTCCCTCTGTCCTACTTACCCCTCGTTCTAGCCATACATCTGCTTTTCTTGGGTTGGAATCCCTACCTGTTGTCATCATTCCTTCCTTCACCCAAATACCCATCACTCCACTCAGCTCTGACAGACATCTGCTGCATTATTCAGTATCCTTCCAGGATTTACAATCTCCTACTACCTACAATTTCCATCCTGGAAAATCATCCTGTATTTAATCTAGTCTAATATAAGAACCCCCTATGAAATACCGGCACTATCTATATGAGCTAAATTCAAAAATAATCTTAGATTGAATTCAAACAAATCCCTAAAATATATTCGTTTTATTTTTTTTTCATTTTTTTTATTTTTTTCCTTTTTATTGAAATTATTGAGGTGACACTGGTTAACAAAATTATATAGGTTTCAGGTGCACAATTCTACAGCACGTCATCTACATTGTTCTGTTGTGTTCACCACCCAAGTCAAGTCTCCACGTCCATCACCATTTATCCCCCCACTAAAATATTTTTCAGAGATTGATGTCTCTTTAGATGCCCTACACTCTGCTATTCTTTAAACGTAACCCCATTTAGAAACAAAATCCCTCACTAAAATGGACTCTATCAAATATTCCCTCTAAATCATTGGTTCTTAGAGCCATGACTTGGCCTCCAGGGCTCCAGTAGAAGTCCCCTCATCTATTCCCGAATCCAGATTCCAAATCTAACTCAGCGCTACTGTTGCCCCATACTCCAGAGAGCTCTGCTGGGTTAATGCCTGGACAGTTCACAGTATTTAGATTTTAAAAAGAAAAGAAAGAAAATATATACATAGCAGTATCTTACAGGTATACAAATATTGTATTCCCCCCTTTTTTGTGTGATTACCTTTATCAAGTGTTTATTCATTGTTATGGCCTTTTTTATAGAAGCAAGACTTCCATCAACAAATTTACTGTATTTTTTTTTAAAAACCTGGGACAAAGAGGTGCCTTTTCCCCTTTGCCTTTTCTGAGTCCTGAGCACTTTATGACTTGAAATAGAGCAAAACCATGACTAATTCTGCCCCACAGGCTGACTAGTCTTGAAAAGATAAAAATCCCTTCCTCATTCCACCTTAAATATTTAAGGTTTAGAAATTCATCTGGGTTCCAAAGTAATCCTACTGAGAAGATAAGGGAGATAAAGTACCAGTTAGAATAGTTATGTGAATTTGCTTAAAGGAATCTCTTTTCCAAGAGCTATTTGTCATCAGTGTGCTGGGAAGTGGAGCTGGGGCTGGAGGGCTGTTGGGCAGCTGGAGGGCGGCCTGAGGGCATTGGGTCTCTCTTTAGGGACTGGTAACAGAGGGCACCACAAGAGGTGAAAAATGGAGGTGGGATGTGCCTACTGCAAACCATGTCTGCTTTGAAAATTAAGCAGTGCCATCCCTGGCCAGTTTCCTGCAGAGAACATGCATCAGATACCCTGGCTGGGTCCTAGAGCCAACGCTGCTACCAGCTGCCCTGGGTTGAGCACATTCCTTTCTCTCTCTGGCCCCTCAGTCTGGAGTAAGGAGTAGTCAAGCTCAGTGTGTTTAAGGATCCTTCCAGCTGTGGTATTTTGTGAAATGACATCAACAGCTGTCCTCTATCTCTTGTCCTGTTCCTGTGCCCTCTTCCACCCTCCTTTTCTCGGGTCTGTCACGGATTGATGGGAGAGGTGAGGCAGAGGAAGGGCCTCACAGGGGTTGTGCTCCATCTGCTGCACCTTCCCGACCCTCCCTGAGATCTCTCTCCAATCCTGTCTGCCGTGGAGACTCCATCGGTCCACGGTGCCCAGTGCAACATCCTGGGGGTGCAGTTGCTTTGCAAGAGGCCAGCTTTTATTTTATTAGACGGTCTATAGTATTCCACACTGGGCTTGGTCTTTGTTTTGGTACTGCTGTTGTTTTGCCTTAATAAGCCCTTTAATGTGCTTGTTGTCACTGATGCTGGGACACCATAAATAGATGAGCTAGATGCCACTCTGAAATGGAAGAATACCGTTCTTGCCCAGTAAGTGTACAACATGCCCTTTGATCAATAACGTCAACAAAGAAGAATACACATGCCTGAAAGAATAGCTATTAAGTACAAGTGAAATTGAAACTTCACTTTTCAAATTGTGCAATTCCTAAGGATTAAAGTAAATCCTTGGCCAAATCCCAAGAAGAGACCATCTAGCAGCGTTGCCAGATTTTCCAGCACTCTCAGTATGTAAAATCCCAGAACATTATTTACAGTATTTTTATTTTATCTCAGCTTGCTAACCACCAGTTAGTTACCTTATCTTGCACAAATTTACCAAGTGACTTTTGTGGGTTTTTTTTTTTTAATTTCTAGAATTTCTAAACCTGTAAAGGGAGTATTAATGACTAGGGCAGTTGACTAGTTTAGGAAATTTGACTGGATCTAAGTTAGAAGCATTAAATGATAGAAATTGCAAGGCTTCTATAATACAAAGGAAATATTTTAAATCAATATTCTAAATAGAAAGTAGCTTCCATGTTGAAATACAAGTTATTGATGCATTATGAAGGCAAATTATGGCTTTTTAATTCATCCAATTTCACTAATTAATGCATGTGTTATATATTTATATACATGTATTATTACCTCTTTTCTGATGGCCTTTATGTTTGTGGTAGATTAACTGGTCCAAGGGGGCCCTTTTCAGATGTCAGACATTGTACTGGATGCTTTGTATATACTCTCACATATTCTCCCAAATACTGTAGAAAGTAGGTACTGTTTTTGTTTGTTTTTTTTTAAATATATCTATTGATTTCAGAGAGAGGAAAGGAGAGGGAGAGAGAGATAGAAACACCAATGATGAGAGTCATTGATCAGCTGCCTCCTGCACGCCCCCTACTGGGGGTTGAGCCCACAACCCAGGCATGTGCCCTGACTGGGAATCAAACCTCAGTCTCCTGGATCCTAGGTGGATGCTCAACCGCTGAGCCACACCAGCTGGCGGTACTGTTTTTCTTAAGAAATCTCAAGTTCAGAGAGGTAGCCAAGGGAGTGCAAAGCTGACTGTAAAACTTTCAGAAAACTTCCACCAAGCTTCCACCTATCTCTTTCACTTCAGACAATGAAGCCAAGTCCCTTACTTTGGGGCATTTTCAATTTTCACTAAATTCTTACATCCTGATATTTGTAATTTCTCTAAGGCCAACCTTAGTTAAGATAGCTACGTAAAAACAGTGTGTCCTTAGCTAAATGGTGAGCCCAAGCTATATCAAGGTGCTTGGTCTCTTTGGGGGTAGATCTCATCACATTTGTGTGTGAAGGCATCTGCGTATCCCTCTGCGTGTGCAGAGCCTGGCTCTCACCAAAGGGATGGGGCCAGTCACGTGATTGCTACATGAAACGATAGAATTTAAATCTGAGAGTCCTCTGTGAGATCTCCCCAAACTTCTGACTTCACACATAAGGAACGCAAGGCCTAGAAAAGCTAGAAGACCCAAAGACATGTTAAACACAGATTCAGTGGGTGGTTAAAACTGTGTGTGTTTACTTCATTGCCTTGTTTGATAATGGATTTGAGGCAGCTTCTGTGTAAAATAGTTTTAAAATAAAATGGAAAGTAACGTCCACAAGCAAAAATGATGAAAGTATTCTAAAATCAGGTAGTGGTGATGGTTGTACAGTCTGTAAATATACTAAAAACCATCAAATCGTATACTTTAAAGGGTGGATTCTGTGGTATGTAAGTTATATCTCAAAACTTTTTAAACAGATCAAGACTATCCTTATTTTTTTAAATAGGATAAAGAGTAAAACCACGGATGGAGACATCTTTATTTTTATTTACTTATTTGTATTTGTGGTCTCTCAGTTCTGTACGGGAACGCCACCAGGGAGGTGGCCCTCATCGTATTAGCTGCATGAATCAAGGGCATTGATGTGTTGCCTCCGTCTTTCTATTCTAGCATATTAGGCCGGTTTTAAAGTTTCTATTGGGGTCGAGAGATTTGTTTTCAAATAAAACTCTGGAATATATTTCTGAAGAGAATACATTTTTCCCCATGAGAAATTATCTGAGTAAATTAGAAGCCGTAAACTAAGGAGTCTTGTTGATTTCTATTAAGAAATAGAAAGTTAAGTACGTTGCTCTTTATATACAAGCATGTGTTTCAAGCAAAATCCTTTAATACACACAAAGTGATCTAGGAATTCCTCTTCAAAGTTATCATAGGGTATAATGAGCTCAGAAAAAGGCTCAAAAACAAAGATACTCATTCTAGCATTATCATTATTTATAGTAGTAAAAAGGCAGAAACAAACCTAAATGTCCTTCAGCGGGAGGGTGGTAAGGTGTAAGGGAACACTGTACAGCCCTCTAACAATGGGGGGTTATTTATTTTAAAATCTATATTAGTTTTCTGATTCCAGAGGTAATAACAATATTCACATTATTTTAAAAATTTTAACCTCCAAGCATCTCCCCACAGTTTCTTCTCTTAAGAAATAAAATTAAGTGCTCAGTGAGTATTTCATATGCTCATCCTATTATAAGCTTTGCAACTTGCTTTGTTCACTTCCTAATGAATCAGTTCCTGCACATCTGCCCCAGTAGTTTGTTTGTAACGTTTTAAAAAGTATTCAAGACTTAAGGAAATGTTGTTCATGGTCTGTTAAGTGAAAAAAAGCAAAATACAAAACATTACATATGGTATGGTCCTAAATTGGATAGGAGAGGGAAGTGGAAAAGATTATACAGAAGTTCATATAAAAGACTGAAATAGATACAATAAATTGTTAATAATGGTTAGTCCTAAGTGGGAGAATCATAAATTTATTTTTTCCATATAATATTTTTTATTTTCCAAATTCTCTGTGATGAGCTTGTTAAAAATAGCATTGGCTTTTTCTACATCCAAAAATAATTTAGGTTTCTTGTAGGTGATCTGAAAAATACAGATAAAGCCAAATAAGAAAATAGGAAGTCACTCATGATCCAATTACCGAAAGATAATAATTGTTGCCATTTATATATATTTTTAGCCAGCTCTTTTCTGTGCTCATGTGTGTGTGTGTGTGTGTGTGTGTGTGTGTTGCAAAAATGAAACTATTGGCCATAATTCTTGTAACTGCCCTTTTTCACTTAAATGCATTGTGAACATTTAAAAATTTTCATTAAACACCCTTCTACAAAAAGATTCTTTTATTACACAGGACACTAATTCATAGGTAGGATTCAGTTATTACCAGTTTTTGCTTTTATAATTCATGTGCTGCACATTTGTATGGGTAAATCTTTGTGCATATATACTGTACAATAGTCTCATCTGGGTAAAGAGCTAGAAATGGAATTGCTTAGTCAGATGGTCTGCAAAATTTTAATGTTTCTGACACTTATTGCCAAGACATTCTTCAGAAAAGATTTAGCAAGTTTTCTTCCCAGCAGTGGTCAAATGAGAAAGTGGTCATTTTCCATACTTTTAGCAGTGCCAGGTATTAAAATCTGGCAAATAACTTTTATTATTTTTTCTCTTACTAGAAAAATGATAAATGTTTATAAAAATATAGAAAACTTAGAATGTACAGATATACAGAGAAGAAAATAAAGTTACTAAGGATATCATCAACCACTGATTGTGTGTGTGTGTGTGTGTGTGTGCGCATGTACTCACGTGCTTGTGTACATATATAGTCTTAATTTAATAAAATTAAATTATGTAATAGCAGTGAATATTTGTTAAGCACTAACTATGTATTAGACCCTACGCTGTGTGTTTAAAATAAGTTATCTGATTGGATCTTTACATTGGAGTCCTTATTCCTATGCCCATTAGGAGGACCTTCAACTTTGCTAAAAGCATAAGTACTGACCCAACTCCTTCACTTAAACAGGAGTGTTTATTGTTTTAATTACAAGGATGCTTGTGATTGGGAAACTATGTAAATATGGGAGGGAGGACAGATCTTCCTTGCAGAAGAATTCCTCCCTCCAAGAGGCCGTGCTCAGCTCCCCTCCCCTCAGTGACTCTGACCCAAAGAATAAAGTAAGAAAAGCACAGTGACTCTAGAGTGGGAAAACCTGGCAGACGCCCTCCCCACGTGCCCAGGTCACCATCACCAGGGGTCAGTCATGCGGATGTCCTGGACCCCTGACCTGGGGCCAAGAGAAGGTGCTCACCTCTGGTGTTCTTCCCACACCCCACACCCTGCTGCAGTCATGAGAAATCAACATCAGACAAACCCAGACAGAGGGTGGTCTACAAAATACCTGACCAGTACTCCTCAGAATGGCCAGTGTCACAAAAGACAAAGACTACGGAACTGTGACAGAGCAGAGGGGGCAGGACAGCAAAATGTAGTGTGGGATCCCAGACTGGATTCTGAAACAGAAAGGGGCGTTTGTGGAAATGCTAGTGAAACCCAAGTAAAATCTGGAATCTAGTTGATGGTAACGTACCAGTGTTGGTTTCTGAGTTTTAACAAATGTACGATGGTGACGTGATATTAGCTGAAACTGGGTGAGGGTGTACGGGAACTGTCAGCAGTAACTGCAGCTTTTTTATAAATCTAGACTTATTCCAAAATAAATGTTGGTTGGTTGGTTGGTTGGTTGGTTGGTTGGTTGGTTGGTTGTTTTTAAGGATGCTTGTTTCAGTACGAACACCACTGGTGGATAGCAGAGGGAAGGTTCCAGCTATGGCAGGCTTTTCAAGCTATGGGAGTTTGAACCAGTCTCCTCTCTCCTTGTCATTGCTCCCCAGTGAGGGCCCAGCATCCAGCCAGAGTGAGGCCAAAGGGAAAGCAGGCGGGGCAGGCAGTCTGGTCTCTAGGGTCTGACCCCAGGTACTCCAACTAGTTTTCTGATTGGGGTTGGTTTTACAGTTTCTGCAGGGCTGGTCATTCTTATTGATTAGGCCATCCCTCTGATATATTTCTAACTCTATTATTAGCACACAAATGGGGTGGTGGTAAAGCCCACTCCTGGTTTGACTTCAGGCAGCAGGGACGCCTGGGGTTGGAAGCTCGTACTCAGGTGCTTGCTGGCATCACAAGTGGGTATGGAAAAGAAAACATGTTAGGATCACCAAGCCTTCCCAGCATGGGCCCAGCCAAATGTTTCTCGCAAAGAAGGGTGGAGAAAAGTGTCATTCTGCCATCAACAGGGTAGTGAGCAGAGAATACACCGTGGACATCTAGTACATCAGGGAGTGGGCTTCGAGAAGACAGCCCCTCAGGCACTCAGATCTGGAAATTTGCCTTGAAAGAGGTGGGGAGGCCAGGTGTGCACAGACACCAGGCTCAGCAAAGCTGTCTGGGCCACAGGAATAAAAATGCCCAGTATGGTGTCCACGTGTGGTTGTCCAGAAAACATAATGCGGGTGAAGATTCACCAAACAAGCTCTATACATTGGCTACCTATGTACCTGTCACCACTTTCAAAAGTCTACAGCCCGGCCAGTGTGGCTCAGCAGTTGAGCGTCGACCTAGGATCCAGGCGATCGGGGTTCGATTCCCGGTCAGGGCACATGCCCGGGTTGTGGGCTCAATCCCCAGTCAGGGGCGTGCAGGAGGCAGCCGATCAAAGACTCTCTCATCACTGATGTTTCTCTTTCCCTCTCCCTTCCTCTCTCTGAAATCAATAAAAACATATTTTTAATTTTAAAAAAAAAGTACAGAGCATTGACCCGATACGCCACGGATGTGGGCTCAGTCCCCGTCAGGGCACATACGAGAAGTAATCAATGGACCCATCGCTAAGTGGAACAACAAATCAATGTCTCCCTCTCTTTCAAATCAATTTTTTTAAAAACCTACAATGTGGGTGAGAGCCAATCACTGAGTGTCAAAGTCATAAAACCACAACAAGAAAGAAAAGAGAACCAAGAACCCAGAGAACACCATCACCCGTTTGTTATCTGTAGTGGGACCGTCTCCCCAGCGTTTCTTCAGATCGTGAACGAGGGCTGTTTCCCTGGTTACAAAAGCCGGCTCACTAGGACAGAGGGCACGGTGGCTGTGCCGTTCCAGGAATTTCTAATGGCAGATGCCACGCTGTCACGTCAGCACGTGTCCTAAGCATTTGGGATAGACTGTTTGCAGACTTACAAGCTGCTATAGCTCTCAAACTTTGTCATCTGCTGCTTTTTTTTCCTCATAAACATCTATCCATGTTATTAAATGATGTTCTACAAACCTTCCACAAACGTGATTGTCTCAAAATGTCTATATAAATTAAGGACACACATCAAAGGAATACTCTGGTTATTTACAAGAACAAGGTAGCTCTCCATGTGCTCGTATTGAACCATCCCTAAGAAGAATTAAGTGTCAAAGCCAAGGGCAGAGCAGTGTGGATAGTATGCTATTATGATATCGCACTACATATAGTATAATATATATCACACACACAGGGAAGAATGTCTCTGGAAGGATTGAAAGGGAAACTAGTATCAGTTGCCTTCAAGAAGGAAACTCAGTAGCTGAAATATATGGGTAGAAAAAGGTTTATTTTTTATTGAATAGCCTTTTGTATCTTTTTATTTTGTAAGACACATGAATTATTTACTTTAAAGGAATACTTTTAAATTATTATAGTTAATGCTCATCTAGTATACACATTAGGTTCTTTCCAATTGTTACTATTACATATAACAGTTCATGCCAGTCATAGTAGCTAAATCGTTGCCTACATTGATACTAATTTCTTTCAAATAAATTACTACACATTAAATTTCTGGATCAAAAGGTGGGAACATTTTTAGGATTTTTGAACTTGCAGTGCCTCTAGAATCTTCTGTCAGGAGGGGTGCAGGTCACGTCCGCTCACAGCCTGATGCCCAAGGCCAATCACTGGGCCAAGGCCAAGTGAAGTCCACCTACGTGGAAGGAAGCGTTCACCTTGGAGATGTGAATTTTTCCCGAGGAAGTGTCTAGCCATGAATTCCGCTCCTTCATTTTTGTAAGAATTCTCGTGTAAAGCCATCTGTGGGTCGTAGGCTTGACTGAGCACTGGAGGAGCTGGAGGAGGCGGGCGTTGACAGCACGGCACAGAAAACCTTCAAATGTGCATCCTCACAGCCATGGTGTCAAAGCCCCGTGGCTCCCTCGCCCGTGGGCCTGTCCACTCCCACTCTACCCCCTGCGGCACCCGCACACCCGGGCCTTCCCCTCCTCTCTGCCTCCTATCTGTCGTCCCCGGGCCTCCGGCTCCTCAGTTCCTGGAACCGGGGCCGGAATGTGCAGGAACTGGAGCAGGAAGTGGCCGACC
>NW_027669701.1:0-39838 GCF_964146895.1 Miniopterus schreibersii | reverse complement strand
GGTCCCAATCTGATACGCAGTTCATATTCAATTTTATCCCAATTTTCACAAAAGTATCTTTTCTCCTTCAATTGGTTTGAATCAGGATCTAAAAAAAGTCTCTATATTTGCAGATTAATTTTAATAGCTTCAAAAGCCCTTACTGCTCCTGTCAACTAACTTCTTCTCTGGCTTCATCTTACTGTAACTATACTTATTTTCTATTTGTCCTGATTTCTGTATCTATTCCTAAAGTTAACTCTGACTAACATGTGTTGCTGTAAATTGCTCAGTTCCTTTGGGAACAAACCAGGGGAGAAAGGAAGAAATAAAATACTCAATAATTATTTTTGAGTACCTGTGAATTATCTGAGAACTGTACACTTAAATTACATTCATTTATGCACGAAATAGACTGTCTAAATTTTCTAACTTCAATTAAATTTGGAAATGGCCTTTAAATACGGAATGAAATACTAGTTAATGAACTTGGCTGTTACCCTGCTCTTTTTGGTAAAACTTGGGAGACACAGTAGTAAATTACACATTATCTTTCCACAACAGAAAGTAGGTACAGTGTTTAAATGAAGGATTTATTTAATAAATGTACACTTTTAGCAATTCACAGGAAAATCTGCATATCTACTCAAGATCTTGATGAATGTCAAATTGGAAAATCTCAAAGTACAGTGTTATGGAGAATGTATTTATGTGCAAACACAAATATTTCCAAAAAGGATTTGGAATTTAGATAACTAAAAATAATCACATAAAAGCAGTTTATTTGTAAATAGCAGAATACAGGAGCTTTAGTCTAACATTACGATGATGCCTTTATCTTTAGGTATCAAATACCTAGGAAGGATGTGTACATTTAAATAATAAGATTTATATGTAAAGCACTTTCCCACTCTAGTAATTCTGCCTTTCCAATCAAGTACCCCCTTAATTATCTTTCTTCTTTCAGTAACTTTCATGAAAAATTATCTATACCAGTTGTTCCATTCTCTGACTATAGTATTCATCCCCTCCTTCCCTTTAACTTATTTCTCATTCCCATCATGCTGTCTCCTCTTGTCAAACACATTGCATCTTTTCTGTTCTTCCCCCAATCTCTGCAACATTTAGTATTGCTGACCATTCCCTTTCTTCTAGAAGCTCTTTTTCCCTTGGCCTCTGACAAAATGAAATCCAAGTTTTCCTGAACCTTCAAGAATATTCTATTTGATCTTTTTGTCTTACATCATTATTTAGAGACATCCTTTAAGGTTTAACATATAGTTTCTTACATTTTTTATTAGGTAAGTCATACATGCTTATTTTTCTTACTTCTAGGAATGCCTACAGTTCTCATTACTCTCCAAATTTAGGTTCCCTCTCTTTAACTACATCCAACTTAACATTCTCAGAAAAAGTCAGAAATGTCTTTTTCTTAATGAGAATAATAAGAACAAGATTAAAGGAGATAATGTGTGGAAAATTTTTTATAAAAATTCAAAATGTCTTTAAAAATGACAAATAATTGCAGGTTTTGGAATATTACCCTATATTTATAACTCATAGGTTGCATTTCAAATTAAAGACATTTATTATGTGAATATGTGAATGTGAATGACAAGGAATGAAAAGCTGGCTCTTGAGCCACCCTTTCAACAATCACAAAGTCATTCAATTCCCTACCTCCAGTATTTGTACAAGGTTAAAATTGATAACAAATTTGTATACCTCATAGCAACTTGAAGGAGTGCATTTTCGGTGAATTATATACCGTTTTTAGTATCAAAACAAAACTGTCATAACTAAACCTACTAAACCTGTTAATGTTTCAAATAAGCAGACTATCATGTTTATAAATACTTAAAAATTCTCCATACAATTTCTGTTAAAATGAAAATGCATGATATACGTTTTTAATATATATTTTAATAATTTTCAATCAAATAGATTTATCTACCATTTCTAAATCCATTTATACAGTTAACCCAGCAGTTATATATTCAAATTGTACTGACTTACTCTAAAAATTTAAAGAAGTATATGGTAAATTCTTCTACTTGCATTTAAATAGGTACAATATGGAAAAAGATAGTGTAACAAAACAGAAAGAGAATATTGCAGAGTCACCTAGGTGTGTATTATTTATCCTAACCAAAAGTAGTGTGCAACGGTTTTATTTATAAAGTGCTCCCTCTCTCCGGGCAGAGCACTCAGGGACAGAGTGCTGCAAAAATACTAATATGGCACTAGATTAAGTTTATACTTAGTGTTTCAGTCACCAAATTGGAATTCTGTTAATCAGAACAACACAGATGGTAGAGGGACAATGCATGAGTAAGAACGACTGGCTTAGCGTTCCATTTGATTTTTTTCAGCCTCTCATGCCTTATCTGGTTAATTTTGGTTTATTCTCTGGTTGTTTTCTAGCCCATGAAAACTGCCTCTTTAGAATAATCAATGATCTTTACCTTTTTTTCGTCAAATACTTAATCACATCTTTCGTCAATATTTTTAAGAAATTAATGAAAATGTCTGAATTAAATCAACTTTTTGTGCTACTCTCACAAGAGGAATTTTTACTTATTTCAGAAAACCAGCAAAATTTGGAACTTTTTATTTCTATAATGTTAGTAATCTCAAAGGCATTCTTTGAAATAACTATACCTAAATGAAACCATAAAGAAAAAAAAGTTAATAGTACAATTTAGTCAAAATTTAATAAAATTGTACCTTAGTTAGAAGCTATAGCTAAGGAAGGTGTTAATATTAAACACATTTTCTGGAATTCCAGTAAGGGATAACCTATTGATTAGTTTCTTCTCTCTTTAGTAACCTCCAAATTCTACAATTATTCTTATTTATTTATTTATTTATTTATTTATTTACTTATTCATTCATTCATTCATTCTTTAATCCTCTCCCAAGGATATGTTTATTGATTTTAGAGAGAGAAAGTGATGGGAAGAGAGAAAGAAAGAGAGAAAGAGAGAGAGAGAGAGAGAGATCAATATGAGAGAGAAACATCAATCGGTTGCCTCCTGTACTCGCCCTCACTGAGGATCGAACCACAACCTTTTGGTTTCCTGTGATGCTCCAACCAACTTAGCTATTCAGTCAGGGCCAATTATTCTACTTTAAAACAATTTCTTAGAAATACAAGACTGAACTAACTATACATCTCCAACTGAATAGACAGATTATCTACCTGATGCCAACATCTTTGGAAAATAAATGTTCCAATTTAACAGAATAGAAAACCACTTAGAGGGTTTATAACTTTTCTAAGTTATCATTAGAAAAGATAGTGTTTTTGAGAACTTGTAAGAAATTAGATACTTAAAGTAGATTAGAAAAAGTTCTTAAAAAAACTAAGCATGTGAGTATTTTTAAAATATAGCACGAATATAAAGATGAAAATTTCAAATTATATGTTGATATCTGGCAGAAAAACCCAGATAGAAAGCTTTTTAGTTTTTAAAAAAACTAGGTTTTTAGACTTCTAATACAGATTTTGTATTATTTTAGGGTATATACATTTTTAAAACTACAGGACATGTTTTAAACAAAATATATTTTACCCTTAATATTTTTAAATATTTGGCATTTCTTCTTAATCAAGTAGTCCAAAATGTATGCTTCAGTTGAGGCTATATGATCTCAATTCTGATAAAAATGGGCCTAGTACACCTTCAGAACACTTAAGTTCCTCTGTTTTCAGTGGTATAAAAAAGTGCTGACCTGTCACGAGTATACATGTTTCTGTGTCTGAATGTTGCTGACCAGTCACGAGATAACTCGTGTCTGCACTTACATTAATTTCAGTAATTTTAAACACCTTGCTGACAGGTCACGATGGAAAAGTGGCCTGCCACATCGGCGAGTTCTGGGTCAAAATAGCTGGCCAGTGATACTAACATGCTTTCTCTCATGCTTACTGTAGTTGTAGTCTTACATTTTGTTGTTCCCAGCAGCATCTAAAATGCAGATGCCTGGGCCCACCATTAGATTTATAATTTGCTGATCTGGGGTGAGGACTCCGGAAGCTGCTGCCTATGATGGTCCACACAGCACATATTAAGAAACACTGCCTACAGAATTTCTCAAAGTCTGATCCTTAGGCTGGACCAACAGCATTAGAATCATCTGTGAGCTTATTAGAAATGCAAATTCATCAACGCTACCCAGATCTACCAAATCAGAAGTTCTTGGGAAACCGTGTTTGAACAAACTCAACAGGTGATCCTTCTATCACCATATTATAGCTTTTAACAATTTTCCTCAACTTATGATGCTTTGTGTAGAAACTGGCTATATGCTAAGCCATATGAGCACCCAACAGATTCCAAGTTAGGGATGGTTATTAGAACTAGCATCTCCATACCATACTGAGGACAAGGGGTTGTCTCCTGACAGATGATGTAAATTCTGAGCATATAAAACAGGCTGTTCTATATCTTAATATCTTAAGATTTCTTTCTTGAGGGCCTAAAATTACATACTCTCTGCTAAAGTTGAATTTGTCTAGGTTACATGTGCTTATACATCAATGACTACAATATACAGATTTCCACTATTTTTTGAAACATTCATTCAGAAAAAAAATCTGCATCTTTATTTCAATTATATACATATAAATAAAAGTGACAATTCCGCAACCTTTTTTCTTTTCTAATCTGTACTCCCATTTTCCTCCACTGTAAGTGCTGACTATATGTTCTTAAATATTTTTACATAGTATGTTCTATTCTGCTTTAAATTTACATAAATGGTATTGAATTAAAATCTCATTTTGTTTTTATTTTCTCTCTCAACTGTATGTTTTAAAGCTTATCCAGTTTTAAAGACCTCATCATTATTACTTTTACCTGCTGCACTAGTATCCATAGTACACTGCCATTCTTATTCACTCTACCAGTAACAGATACTTAACTAGGCTGCCTCCAAATTCCCCCTACAATTACCACAAACAATACAGCTACAAAGACTGTACCTTCAGGGACCTGTGTAAAAATCCCACTGAGTGCTGGGTCAGAGGGTATTAAGCATTCCTGATTTGATTAAACACTGATTTATAGAATGTTGGCACTAGTTTATATTCCCACCATTATACATAAGACTTCTCCTACAACCCTCTAAACACTTTGTATTGGCAATCATTTAAATTTGTGTCATTCTGCTGGCTGGTAAGTTGTATCTTATGCTTTATTTTAATTTTTCTAGTTACTAGTGAGTTTGTATATATCCTCCTCTCCCTGTTAGCACTAGGGCATCATATCTTTTATCTTTTTAAAAGCCTTTCTTTGCTTTTGTCTGTAAATTTATAGTTCTTTATACACTGTATTATTCCCTTGTAGGTTTTACATTTTCCAAAACTGACATTTGACATTTAACTCTGTGTATGGTACCCTTTAACAGAAATACTTAATTTTGGTGTAATCCAATCCATTAATTTGAACATTATGTTCTGTGATCCCCTAAGACATAGATGTTATTCAAAATTTCTTATTGGCTTTAAAGCTTTAATTTCTTATTTGGGTCTTTACTCCTTCTGGAGTCTGTATTTGTATATAGTGTTTAAGATACTGATCCAGATTTCTTTCTCTCCACTTCTCCTAAGAAAATCTAAGCACCTATCTGCTTTAAGCAGCCTGTTTCTCATTGCCTAGTGGTACAACTTATCAATTTCTCATATATATATATATATATATATATATATATATATATAAGTTTTTCTGAGCACACTAGTTTATTACAGTCTATTTGCCTTTCTTTTGCTAGCATACTCTTTAAAAAAAATTTTAACTTATTTATTTTTAAAAATATTTTCACTGATTTTGAGAGAGAGAGGAAAGGAGAGGGAGAGAGAAACACCGATGTGAAGAACACAACATCAACTGGCTGCCTCCTGTTTGCCCTGCAATGGGGACCAGGCCCAAAATTGGGGCATGTACCCTGATCGAAATCCAACCAGCAACTTTTTGGTGCATGGGACCATGCCTAACTAACTGATCCACACTGGCCAGAGCTAATTATATTTTTTATTGTTGACACTATTACAGATGTCCCCCATTCCCCCCTCCCCCTGTCTTCTTCCTCCAGCCTTGCCCTACCTCCGCTGGCATTCACCACATTGCTGCCTGTGTCCATGGGGTATCCAGATATACATATATGTTCGTTGGCTAATCTCTTCCAGTCCCTCCCACTTCCCTCCCTCCCCTCTGAGATCTGTCTGTTCTATGTATCCATGCCTCTGGTCCTATTTTGCTTATCAGTTTATTTTGTCTCCTAGGGTAAGAGAAACAAATGGGACTACATCAAAATAAAAAGCTTCTGCACAGCAAAAGAAACCATCAACAAAATGAAAAGGGAACCCACTATATGGGAAAACATATTTGCCAATGATACATCTGATAAGGGGTTAATTTCCAGAACATATAAAAAACTTAAACAATCAACACCAGGAAGACAAACAATCCAATTAAAAAATGGGCAAAGGACACTTCTCCAAAGAGGACATACGGATGGCCAAGAGACATGAAAAAATGCTCAACGTCACTAATCATCAGAGAGATGCAAATTAAAACTACAATGAGGTATCACCTCACACTTGCCAGAATGGCTACCATCAATAAATCAACAAATAACAAATGCTGGCAAGGGTGTGGAGAAAAGGGAACCCTAGTACAATGCTGGTGGGAATGCAGACTGATACAGCCACTATGGAAAACAGTATGGAGCTTTTAAAATTAAAACTGGAACTACTGTTTGACCCAGCAATCCCACTTCTGGGAATATATCCTAAGAATTCCAAAACAATCAGAAAGAATATATGTACCCCTACATTCATAATAGCATTATTTACATTAGCCAAGATCTGGAAACAGCCCAAGTGTCCATCAGTAGATGAGTGGATAAAAAAGCTGTGGTACATTTACACAATGGAATACTACACTGCTGTAAAAAAGAAACTCTTACCCTTTGTGACAGCATGGATGAATCTGGAGATTATTATGCTAAGCGAAACAAACCAGTTAGAGAAAGACAAATATCAAATGACCTCACTTATATGTGGAATCTAATGAACAAAATAAGCTAGCATACTCTTTATTACTATAGCTTTGTAGTACTTCTCATTATCTAGTAGGTCCAGTGCTTCCTCCTTCTTTTTTGTTAAAATTGACTTAGCTATTCTTGGACCTTTGTTGGTATATCTTAATTTTTAAAATGCACTTGTGAAGTTTCTTAAAAAAAAAAAAAAAAAAAAGAATAGAATTTTGAATAGGAGGCAATGACGACAAATTTACAGAAATAGGCATTATTAGGTCAAGGCATATAGTACATGATAATTTTTGTCTTTTAATAAAGTTAGGTATTTTCCATGAAGGTTTTATGCATTCCTAATTAGGTTAATTTTTGTTATGCTATTTTATAAGTGGATTATTAATGGTATTTAGCAGGGATCAGAGATCTATGGCTCACAAGACAAATTCAGTTTGCCACATGTTTTTGTAAAAAAGTTTTACTGACACACATCCATACCCATTTGTTGACATAACGTCTATGGCTCCTTTCAAGCTATATCAGCAGAGTTATAGTTGCATCAGAGACTAGAGGGGTACATATATTCTTTCTGATTGTTTCAACTACATGGCCCACAAGGCTGAAAATATTATCTGTTACTTTATAAAAAAGATTGCTGACCTGTGTGTGTAGAAAAAAGCTATTACATTTTATAGTTCAATTTTATATTGGATAATTTTGCTGAAACTTCTTTGTTCTAGTCTGCTGATTGTTTCTGGATTTTATATAGATGGCTATATACCATATTTTCTTCTCAAAGGTTTAAGAAGTTTGAATATTAAAAATCAACTAGCCCTGCCTTGGCCGGTGTGGATCAGTTGGTTGAGTGTCATCCATGCATAGAAAGGTCACTTGTTCCATCCCCAGTCAGAGTACATATCCAGGTTGTGGTTTGATCCCCAGTGGGGGGCTTCTCAGCTTTAATGTTTCTCTCTCTCTCAAATCACTAAAAACATAAAAAAATACAACTAGCCCTAAGTGTTTTTGATAATGAAGTGTAGATTTGATGATTCTAAAACCATTCAAAATATTTTCTCCCATATCATGTTGCCTTTTCACTATGTTGTTTCTTTCTTTCTTTTTTTTAAAAATTGATTTTAGAGAGAGAGGAATGGAGAGGGGGAGAGAGAGAGAGAGAGAGAGAGAGAAACATCAGTGTGTGAGAGAAACAATGATCAGTTGCTGTACATGCCCCAATCAGGGATTGAACCCACAACCTGGTTATGTGCCCTGACTGGAAATAGAACCCACGACCCTTCAGTGCACCTGATGATGCTCCAACCAACTGAGCCACACCTGATGATGCTCCAACCAACTGAGCCACACTGGTCAGGGCTTGATTATTTCTTTTACTGTGCAAAAGCTTTTTAATTTGATATCGTCCCACCTGTCTATTATTGCCTGTGCTTTTGGTGCCATAATCAAGAAATCACTGCCTGGACCAATGTCATAAAGCTTTTCCTCTAAGATTTCTTCTGGAAATTTTATGGATTCAAGCTTTATTTTTAAATCTTCAAATCACATACCTGATAAAGAGTTAACATTCAAAGTACATAAGGAACTCCTATAATTCAATAGTAAAAAAAACAAATAACCAGATTTTAAAAATGGGCCTAAGACTTGAATAGGCATTTCCCCAAAGAAGGCATACAAATGGTCAACAGGTATACAAAAAGATGCTTAACATCAGTAATCACTGTAAAAATGCAAATCGAAACCACAAGATATACCCTCACACCTGTTAGGGTGGTCATTATCAAAAGAACAAAAGATAAGTGCTAACAAGAATGTGAGAAATTAGAATCCTTGCACACTGTTGGGGAAAATGTAAAATAATGCTGCTGCTATGGAAAACAGTATGAAGATTCCTTAAAAAATTAAAAAAATAGAAATACAATATGATCCAGAAATCTCACTTCTGGGTATATATTCAGAGGAACCAAAATTAGTATATTGAAGAGATATCTGTACTCCCTTGTTCATTGCAGTATAATTCATAATAGCTAAGATACAATTAAATTTCCATCAACAATTAAATGGATAAAGAAAATGTGATACATACATAGAATGGAATATTATTCAATATTAAAAAAGAAAGAAAGTCTTTCCATGTGTGATAACATGGATGAACCTGGGGGATATTATGCTAGATAAAATTAGGTTCACAGAAGGAAAAAAATTGCATGATTCTACTTATATGAAGTATCTAAACTAGTCCAACTTATAGAAGCAAAGTAAAATGGCAGTTGCCTGGAGAAGGAAGAAATGGAAAGTTAGTCTTCAATAGGAATAAAGTTTCAGTTATACAAAATGAATAAATTCTAAAGATCTGCTATACAACAATGTACCTATAGCTAGCAATACTGTACTGTACACTTAAAAAAGTTAAGAGGGTAGATCTCAACTGTTCTTACCACAATTTAAAAAATGTTAAAAAGATTTCTAATTTTTTCATCCCTCATTTACTATTAAAAGCAATTCTTATACACCTGTATCTTTGCTTGTGCTTTTATACTCTAAAACATTTATTTTAATAAATAAAAATATTACTTTCACATCAGAATCATTATAATAAAGAACGTTCTTTTAACAGACACTTGAAAAATATCACAAGCCTGAAACAAAATATTAACAAAATGTTTAAAAGTGATCTAATTGTAGTAGACAATGTAATATAACATTTATAACACTATACCTCATTCTATAAGAGATTTGAATTGGAAGTTTTAGTAATAGCATATTAATTTAAGTACAAATTTAGATAACTTCTATACTGAGAATAAAATATTAAAATATAAAGGTATGTACAACACATAATTAAATTCTTCTGTCATTCTGGATTTCATTATCTTAAACCAAAGGCTTCTAAATCATGCCATACACCATAAAAAGTGGGAGCACTTACTTAGGAGTAGAAGGACCCCTTGGCCATGTTCCATCTTCATTTTTCTGTTCTATTACTAACACCTGCAAATATGACACAATAAGAGTGTTTTTCTTGACCCTGATGTTAAAATAGTTTTAGAAAATTAGCTGAATTCACTGAGAAACTAAAGTAACCCTGTGATTAAGTAAAGGACTCAGTAGACAAGGTGAAGAGGTATTTGCATTTTGACTCCAAAGCTAGTCAAGGTAGACAAAAATTTAAGAAGTCAAATATAAGAAGCAACTGAACACACAAACACACACACACACACGAAGCAAACTCTTCAATAATATTATCTTTGTTTCACTTCCTAATAAGGATACTTTCAACTTTAGTGAAAAAAATTTTTTAAAAGTCCAGAATAGTGTTTATCACTAGTCAGAAAATAACTTATAAAATCTGAAAAACTTAATGCACATTTTTGGAAACACTCCTATTTCAAAATCTGGTAAATGCATGCCTAGCAAGAAGATATAATTAAATTCTCAAAGCCAGTTTTCCTAATGTACGTGATAGAAAGAATAGCCATTACATAAGATCAATCACTAAAAAGAGTTAACAAAATAAAACTATATATTTCAAATTGTCCTCTGGAGCTCCCTCAAGGCCTACTGAATGGTAACCAAGGAGAGAGGTGTATTGGTAGCCAAGAAAGAGAGCTGGCTGGAACCAGTAGAGTTCCAAATTCCTCACTCCAGCTTCAATCAGGTAACTCTCCTTTTAATTGTAATACATATTAAAATAAATTTGAAAATCACTGTTTTTATAGCCTTTCACAAAATTTGACATATAGTAGGTATTTACTAAAAAATAATTTCCCTCTGTTCCCTTGGATTTTTTAACTTGTATCATATTATTTATGTCAATAGCAGTTCAGAGCAAAGCAAGACAAAAACTTCCATATATTGGAGCACCAGGCTCTGTGTTAAGTACTAAAAATAAAATAAAAATAAATAACATGGAAAGTCCCACCAAAACAAATACCTCATAGTTTAGCTGGGGAGCTCAATATACAAATAATTGAAATACATAATGATATAAAAGTTGTACATAAACCATTATGGGAGTTAAGAGAGTAACTTTTTCTCCAAAGTAGAAAAATCCTATACCTCAAATAGATATTGAGAAAAATAGATCAGAAAAGGCTGAAGAGATGGTGACATCTGAGCTGGAATCTGGAGGATGAATAATCTGATCTGGTTAGACTACCTGATAGAATGAAATGCTTGATTTGAATATTTTGATGTTTAAAAGGACTTTTTGCTGGATGGATGAAGGGATTGGGAAGAAGGGGACAACAGGCCTATGAAACAATATGTAGGAAAGCACAGAAGTATGGATAGCATAGCATGCTTAGGGCACCATAAGTAGTTCAGTTTCGTTTTATTAGAGTGTAAATCACAAAGCAAGCATAACCTAAAGATGACGAAAGACTGGCAAAAGGTCAAACCATAACTTGCAAACTGTGTTAAGGTACCTGGACTTTAATGGAGCCAGGAAAGTGAAAAGGAAATAATAAGGTTTACATTTTAGAAAGAGTATTCTGACAGAAATATGAAGGATTGAGAGTGGGCATGCAAAACACTGGAGGCAGAGGGATTGTTAAGAAAGATAAGGGCTACAAATGACAGAGGTTAATTCAAGAAATATTTAGAAAATAGAATCAGTAGGGCTTGCTGACTGTGCCTAAACAGCTTCATTTCTCAACACATTCATTGCTTTGTATTTTATCAAACCTTCTAGCAGGAGCTGGCAAACTACAGTTCACTTAGCTCACTGACTGTCTTCGTAAATAAAATTTGTTGGAATATAGACATTTCCATTTGTTTACATATCCTCTCTATGGCTACTTTCACGCTACGAACAACAGCTGAGCTGTAGTTGTGACAGAGACCATATGGATAGCTGAACCAAAAATATTCACTATTTGATCCTTCATAGAAAGTTGGCTGACCCATCTTATTAGCTGTTGTTTTTTTAAAATGGAAAATGATTTCTTTTTATATTCAAGCTCAAGGAGGGAAACAAGTTACAGCTAGTGTCCAGCAGAGACAGGGGAGACTCAAATTAAAAAAAGGAAGCCAGAGCCAGTAGGGCCCATTATAGATTATCAGGATATCCAAAAAGTTTGTGACTCAAGAAAGCTTCATGTACGGTGTGCTTAAAATAAACAGTACTGGTAAACGATACCTGTCCTTGGTATAAACCAGCATCCTGAATGGTGCTGTCCGGTTTATTCAGTGGTTCAAACGTATTGCTCATGTACTTGTTCCACAATCTGGTCTCCTTTTCATCTGGAATATTGAAGATTTTTCTTATTTCCTTTTCAATTGTATCTAGATTTAAGGAGAAAAGATATGTAAATGTAATAAATATTGAAATATATACCACATAGAACTAAGTGCTTGCCAGCATAAAAATCCTAAATTTAAAATATTGATATAAGAATAGATGAATAAATATGTAAAAAATATATAAAAAACAATAAACAAGGTTTTTAAGACCAGGTATACTTTTAAAAAAGAAAATGGTAATTATAACTCTGACAGATGATTACTTGGGGAAACTGAGATCCCAAGAGCTAAAGGAGTTCAATCATATAACACTAAAATATAATTTATGTCATATAGTTTAAACTTTAACCTTTTACATATTATAAAACCAACATAATTTTTCTGATGATATGTAGGAATTAGAAAATAAAGTATGATTCAGAGATACTACAAATGGAAAAAATTTTAATTATAACATAACCAATTTCAGGACAATTAGTGTTAAATTGAATATAATTTACAGTTTAATTAACTAACTAAAAATAGAATATACAGACACAAAAGAAAGTGCCTTCTTTGTAGATGTCTGTATTGGTCAAAATTTCTTGTTTTCAAAGTAAAACAATATATTTTCCTTATTTTTAAATCAATTATCTGAGTGGAAGAAGTCTTTTTTTAACTGGAGCAGCTTAACCTGCTATAAAATAAGACACAGGAATATCTACATATTTGAGAGTAAAATGTAATTAAGCTTCAAACATTGGAAAGCAATATTAGAAAATACTATTAAATCTATTTAATTCTGGTCAATAACTTACTTAACTTAGACTCAAGAAAACTGTAAATATTTTACGATACATTAAGAAATATAAAATACTTCAATTTTAGAATACTTGGTTAGTTTTGGAAAAAAGACAGTATTTACAAGATACTCAACCTAATATGTTCTCTGAAGAAATATAAACACCCATGCCCATTTTACATAATTAAATTTAGTTCAATGATACTGTTTATGTTCTACTTAGCAGCTAATGTTCTTTATTAGTCTTGTAGTCAATGAGATTTTGATTAGGGCATTAAATTAGAAGTAAATCTTACAGTGTATCTTAAAACATAAAGCAAATTAGGCAGAATATTTAAATAATTACATAAACTAAATATATTGACAGCACTGTTTTCTATTTTTGGGGAGGTTGTAATTTTTTATTGCAGTGTAAATGTATACAGAAAAATGCACAAGTCACTAGTATACCATGACAAATTTGCAAAGTGGACACACGACGTATCCATCACCCAGATGAAGGAACAGAACATTATGTAGGAAGGAAGATAGCGGAAGCTTAGGAAGAGAGGCCATTTTAATCTTTCTATAAAACTAAATACTTTTTCCTGACTGTAGAAATAATTCTTGATCATTGCAAAAATTCAGGAAATACAAATAAAATGTTTACCTAAAGATAGCGACTGTTAACATTTTGATATTTCTTCTTTCAGACTTTCTTTTTTAAATTAACACAGATATTTATACATATAATATAAATGTACAAACACATATTGAAATTTCCTCTCCAATGCAATCTACTCATATATAAGAAAAGAACATTATAGGTAGAAGAAAGAGTAATGCAAAGGCCCTGTGGAGGAAATGAATCTGGCATGTTTTAGAATAGCATGGTGCACCAATGTGGCTTAAGCAGGAAAGCAAGGTAAAAATGAGACCATAAAGGTACTTATATAGGTGCACATAGAATCTTGTGAACTATAAAAGTATCCTATTTTATCTGAGTAAGAAGGAAAGCCACCGAGGAGTTTTGATCAGAGAAATGGAATGATCTAGTTGACATCTTAAATGTTGATTTTTGCTGCTAGTGAAGCACAAACTGGAAGATAGATACCAAGGGTGGGAGATCAGGCTACTGCAGCAATCCAATCCAAGGTGATAGTGGTGGTAGCAGTAGAAGCAATGCTAAGTGGTCAGACTGAGAATAGATTCTGAAGGAATGCTGAGAAGATATGCTGCTCGATTACACGCAGGGTGAAAACTAAGAGAGAATCAGAATGATACCAAGTTTTGCCCTGAGCAATTAGAAGAATGCAAGTGGTGATAACTCAGCTGGAGAAGAATGATGGTAGCAGGTTTTAGGGGGAAGTGAGAGAGTTTAGTTTCATACGTTATATCCTGGGATTCGAATCAGACACAAGTGAAGACATGGAATTAAGGGCAAGTTTTGGATAGAAGATACACATTTAAAAGACATCAATATGCAGACAAGTATTTAAAGCCAGGGAACTAAAGGAAATCACCAAGGAAAAGAGAGGAGGTCCAAGGACTAAGCACGAAGACACTCTGATGTTTTGAGATCAGGAATATATAGAGAATCTTACAAAAGACTGAGACAACGCATCTAGTGAGAATTTATGCCCTGGAAGCCATGCAAAGAGAGTGTTGTTAATTTTTCCTGGCAGATTAAGAAAATGGAAGACTTTGAAATTACCATTGAATTTATCAATGTAGAAGTATTAGAGACCATCAGAGAAGCAGTGCTAAGGGGGTGGTAGGCTTGAATGACTGATGTAGTGGGCTCAGGAGAGAATGGCAGCCGAGAAAGTGGGAGCTAGAAAGCAGAATGCTCAAATTGAAATTTGGCAAGTGCAGTTATATATAATGACAGTCATGGGAATTGGTGGCTGAGGTTGAGTGCAGAACAAGATCACTGAAATATGATTTCAATCATATGTGGGATATAAAACAGAAACTCGTAGACAAAGACAAAAGTATGGTACTTACCACAGGGAAGGGGGTGGAGGGGGTAGCAAGGGGAAAGGGGGCCAAATATATGGTGACAGAAGATGATTTGACTTTGAGTTGCGGGAACACAATGCAATATACATATCATATACCACAGAAATGTACACTTGAAACCTATATAATTTTTTTTTAAATCCTCACCAGAATATAGGTTTATTTTTAAATCCTCACCTAAGGATATGTCTTCATTGATTTTAGAGTGATAGGGATAGAAGGATGGAGGGGGGGGATGGGGAGAGAGAGAGTAACATCAATGTGAGAGAAAACATCGATCAGTTGCCTGCCGAACGCACCCTGACAGGGGATCGAACCTGAAACCTAGATATGTGCCCTAAGTGAGAACTGAACCCACAACCCTTTGGTGTATGGGATGATGCTTCACCTAACTAAGCTACTTGGCCAGGGAAAAACCTATATAACCTTATTAACCAATGTCACCCTAATAAACTAAATAAAAAATGAATATCAAGGCATTGAGGTATATTTTCCCATATATTAACCCAGCTTCATTAGGCAGTTAATGAAAATCAACTGCCAGAGGTAGAAAAATATTAATACAGATAATAGAAAATTGTGACAAATATTTCTAATAGAAACATTTAATATGAAAGTTAAGCAATTCGATAATAAATTTTGTAAACATAAAGCATTTTTCAATAAGTTTATAACAAAAATTATTTTTCAGTGTTATCCTTAGAGAAAAAACAAAACCAAATTTTATCTTCCTTACTGGAGCATGTTCAATACATAAATATATCAATTTAGGAAGAAAAATATTCAAAGGCAAAGTATTTTGGCTCTGAATGTAGTAAATTATTTAGATTCTGCTTATGGCTACCATCATTTCTATTATAAATCAATATAGGTAGTACTAGCTGAAAAAGGAATACTTTATTAATTTGGTAAAAACAGAAAACAAGTACTTATATTTCTTAATTCTATTTATATAATTTATATAGCTATATTTCATGTACACAGCTATCTTGACCATTTTTAACCACAATCTTTAAAAAGACCATAAGGAGCCCTGGCCAGTTTGGCTTAGTGGTTAGAGAGTCGGCCCAAGGACTGAAGGGTCCAGGTTTGATTCCGGCTAAGGGCACATACCTCAGTTGCAGGCTTGATCCCCGGCCCTGGTAGGGGCGCGTGTGGGAGGCAACCAATCGATGTTTCTCTCTCTTTCCCTTCCCCTTTCCCTCCCTCCCTCCCTCCCTCTCTCTCTCTCTGCCCTCCCTCCCTCCATTCCTCTCTCTCTGAAAAGCAATGGAAAAACATCCCCTGGTGAGGAAAATAAATAAATAAATAAGTAAATAAGTAAATAAATAAATCAACCAACCAACCATAAGGGAAAAATATACATTCCATATTTTCTTTCTTATTATCCAAATTTTTTGTTTCAAAATTCACTTACTTTAGAAAAACAAAATCAGCCTAATTAACACTTGCACAAATGGTGTAAGGCAGCAATTAAGACATGAGACTCTGGTATAAGACCCTTGGTTACAGAGTTGAAATACAGGCTCTATCACTTGGTATCAGGGTGAATCTAGATATGTTACACAACCTTTGGAAGCCTCAGCTTTACCACCTATAAGATGAGAATATAGTGTTGTTAAAGTTTAAATAAAAAATTCCTATAAAGTACCAAAACATAGTAAGTATTCCATAACGCTAATTACTATAACTATAACCATAAAGTCTCTAAAATTCCTGACTTGATTAATTATAGTTTTTGCAAAACTTCTTTGTTTAGAAAACAAAGTTGCTCTAATATAGACTTTCAAACTTTTAAAACTAAGACAGGAAGAAAATGTGACCTAGCATGCACATATACATACTGATTTTTCTACTGTAATATTTTCTATTCCATTCTCTTTACTCCCCAAACTGTTTAATGAATAAGTATTGATAACAAAGTTTGAAAAAATTGCTCTAATAACAAAATATTTTACGTATAAAAATTCAGTTCACATACAATTTTAAGGCATATATCCAATGTATCTAGGATTTAAAAGTACATTGATTAAATCTATGCAAATTATAAACTGAGGTAGAGATTCTTTATAAATTACATATTTCATTAATAAATTCTTTCTTAGTTAGTACTTAATGTGAGAACTCTATAATGCTTGTTCTGAATTCAGAAGTTAAACCATTTGCTAATTTTCATATAATGAATTGTAAAATACTATTCAGTAAACTAACGTTCTCAAGTAAGATTTCTGGCTGTCTCATTTTATATACAATTTTCCTATAGAAACGAGGTAAGAAGAAAATATTAAACTTTAAAAATAACTAGAAAACATTATATCAAGTATTTTAAGGGGTAGCTTCTCATTTATATTTTAATTGGCTGAACATTTCAGAGGTTAATTTCTAAATTAATTTTAATAGATTATACACGTAGGATAGAATTATAGATTTTTATTGTGCACATTTTAATGTCATGATTTATGTAGTTTTACAGACAGTAGTTTTGCTTGCCTGCAGTTTTGCTTCCTGCAGTTTCAGTTACCTGTGGTCAACTGTGGTCTGATAATATTAGATGAAAAATTCCAGAAATATGCAATTCATATATTTTAAATTGCATGTGTTCTATGTAACATGATGAAATCTCGTGCTGTCTGCTCTGTCCTACCATGGACATGAATCATTCCTTTGTCTGGCACATCCCTGCTGTATATGCTACCTGCCTGCCAGTCACTCAGTAGCTGTCTCAGTTATCAGATCAACTGTTGTAGTATTGCAGTGTTCAAACAACACTTATTTTACTTAATAATGGCCCCAAAGTGCAAGAGTAGTGATGCTGGCAATTTGGATATGCCAAAGAGATGCTATAAAGTGCTTCTTTTAAGTAACAATACAATAAAATATTTTGAGAGAGACCACATCACATAACTTTTATTACAGTATACTGTTATAACTGTTCTGTTATTATTGTTGTTAATAATCTCTTACTGTGCTTAATTTATAAATTAAACTTTATCATAGGTAAGTATGTATAGGAGGAAACATGGCACAAGTATATATAGGGTTCAGTACTATCCCTGGTTTCAGATATCCATTGCGGGTTGTGGAACTTATGCCCCACTGATAAGGGAGCACTACTGTATTATATTGAAAACTGTCAGTATTTAGTATGGAGGAATGTTTTCTATTCCTAAATATGTTCCACAAATCTAGAAGTTCAAAAGGTAAGTAATTTTTTCATAATATGATAGTTATATATGGAATTCCTAATATTTTAAGTATCCATTTTAGAAAGATGACTGAGTTTACTGAAATTGCATCAAACTTATAAATGTCCTAGAGGAATAAAGAGGATGAAAATAAAAAATTCATATATAATATTTTATATGGTGAAAACATTAGGATTAACCAAGCACTGCGTATTGAAGGATGGTACTATTTTACGAAAAATATAGATTAAAAGTATTTTCCTGCTGTGAAATGGGTGAGTGGTAAATGTCAAATGACTTATGAAATTCAGAAATACTTTTTTAAAAAAAAAATATATCTTTATTGATTTTAGAGAGAGGAAAGGAGATGGAAAGAGAGATACAGAAACATCAATGATGAGAGTCATTGGTTGGCTGCAGCCCGCAACCCGGGCATGTACCCTGACTGGGAATCGAACCCTGATCACCTAGATCCTAGGTCAACGCTCAACCGCTGAGCCACGCCCAGCCGGGCAGAAATACTTCTATTTACTTTTAATCAAAGAGTACTTAATGATTGCTTCCAACAAGGAAAACTATACAGTGCTGTAATTCATAAATGTGCTAACCTCTCCTCCTTGCTGAGGAGTTCTGTATTAAGTGTTATCTTCAATGTCCATTTACAAGTTCCAAAAAGATCAAATTATTACTATTAATCTTGTTTTCCAGTAACTTTATTTGAAAATAACTACTGTTTATGATTTTTATTTTAAGCTGTTTTTATCAAAAAGTACTATACTTTTGTTATTAAATTACTAATCACTTACTTAAAAAACATTTCACTCAATATATTCTTGATTTTATATTAAAATGTGGCTTTTAAAAAAATGAAAAAAATTACGTATATTTTAATGTAGATTTATAGATATATGAATATATACAGATATGTAGACATATAAATATACAGAGGGAGTTAGGTACACTTTTATTTCAGACTATAATTCCCTAATCTACTCCTTATAAAAGTTCTACTTTAACTTATAATTCTGTTACAAACAAAATATACATTTTCAAATGATAAACTAAAACAAACTGATGTTTTTTAAAAAAAGTAAAATGGCACAAATATTAAATTCATCTAATAATGTAAAGTAGATTTAGAAACAATAAATTCAGCTCTAAGCTAAGATATATTGCATCAAACTTGAAAATCTACATTGTTAAGCACAGACCCTTAAAATCATTATCATCCTAGTAGCATATAACAAATAAAATTATAATTAAATTTTTAATCGCAAAGATTTAAAAGATCTTGCATTACCTATTGTGTCAGCTTTGCTAAATCTTCGAGTTACAACATTGTTCATGTTTCCATTTTCACAGAGCTTCAATTCTGTGAGATATACTTCTACTTTGCAGTGCTTTACAAACATACCCTGTTCAACCACCTAAAAAAACAAAACAAAAGTGTCAGCTATAGCTCAATATATTTCACTGTCTCTAACAGAATATATTTTCTAAAGAGGCTTTAGAGAAAAGCCACAGATCTCCAATGAAAAACAGTAACTGGTAAAAATCTATCAATATAAAAGATACTGAATGTTTGAAGAAGCAAGAAACATTTTTGGAAAATTTAATATTTAACAGAATATGAATAATCACATTAAACACTAACAGTTTGGAAACGTATTCCACTGATCTATGAATATACTTAGGTACATAATGAATACATTCAGTACTTATGATGAGCAAGTTTACTCAAAATGTAAATATAGCTCTGACTAAAGATACAGACATAGCATTCAGTACTTGATCTCAAGCAGAAAAACCTTTTAAAACTTTAAGTTTTATATAATTTCAGTTAGTAATAACTGTAAAACTCTGTATGTTAAAATAAATATTTTAAAATGACTCCAAATTACCGCTGCCAAAATATTCAGCTATGCTCTGTAACTGATATGTTAGTTTACAATTCTAAGATGACTTTGACCTTTAAATGCACACTTCGTAATTCTATTTAACAAATAAAAAAAAGCTGCTAAACATGCAAGCAATAAAGCAGAAAGACAGAAAATATGTATACATTAGGGTCACCTTTTTAATAAGTATATTTCCTTTTGATCTTCTAAAGGTTAACTGTAGAGTTTCAGTCATGAATACTGTTGCTGAAAATAGTAATCAGCCTGATATGTGATACATTAGACAAATATGGCAAAAGGGAGGCTCCAAAAGACTCCTGCACTCACAAGCGTAGCATCAATTTAGTAAGAGCCTTAAAAATTTCTCTTTTACTTATAGGGAAATTGTTTTCAGCTGAAAAAATTCAAATGTAGTTTATCTAGCATTTAATGTCCAACCCAACATAATTTTTATGATACTATGTCATATACATTCTATTGCATTTATTTATTTATTTTATTTATTGAATCAAGATCCAAATAAAGCCAATATATTACAATTGACTGGTAGTCTCTTAAATGTATTTTAACTGAAAAGTTGACCATCCATCTTTTTATTCTTGCAATATTTATTAAGACTATTTTATAGATGTTGAGATACATTCTAAAGAAGATGCAAATAATATTTAGTTACCCCTTTTTTTTGTGATGTTGGTAAGCATAAATTAACCAGTGCCTAGATCGAAGTGGGCAAACTATGACCCACAGGCTAATCTGACTTACCATTTATTTTTGTAAATAACATTTTACTGGAACACAGCCATACCCATTCATTTACGTATCATCTATGGCTACTTTTGCACCCCTAACAGCAAAGGTGAGCAGTTTCCACAGAGACCATTTTGGCCCACAAAGCTAAAAATATTTACTCTCTGGCCCTTTACAGAAAAAGTTTGGCGACTCCTATTGGCCATTAAATCACTGAATCTTTTAAAATTTTGCTCAGTAATGTTTTGTAATTTTCAGTGTAGAAAAGCAGTTTTTGTTGGTTTATTCCTAAGTACTTTGATCTATTATAAACATTATTTTAAAATTCAACTTTATTTGCTGCTGATATATAATTGATTTTTAAAAATTTATCTTTGTTGAAAGTATTACAAATGTCCCCCTTTTTTCCCCATTGACCCCCTCCACCCTGTCCCTCCCAGGCCTCCACCACGCTATTGTCTGTGTCATGGGTTATGCATATATGCATATAAATTCTTTGGTTAATCTCTCCCCACTCACCCACCCACCCCTTATATACTGACCATATATCCAGCTACCTCGCTAACCTTATTAATTCTAATTGTTTATCAGTACCATTTTTGAAATTTTTAACATATAAAATTATGTCTCTTAGACCACTTCAATTTTATTTCTTCTTTTTCAATCCTTACTCTTTTAGCTCCTTTCCTTGCACTACCATACTGGCTAAAACGTCTAATACAGTTACCCTTGTCTTTTACCTGATCTGAGAAGTAGAGGTTTGAATGTTTTACGAATAAGTATATTTTGCACAGTTTCTATTCCTAGTTTTCTATTTCTATGAGTTTTTAAAAAAATCATACATGAATACTGAGTTTTATCAAATGCTTTTTCAGCACCTATTGAGATTATTTTTCTTCTTTATTCAGCTGATACCAAAATTATATGACTTTCAAAGTTAAATCAAAATTGCATTTAAAAAATCCACCTTAGCCAATTTTTATTGTCCTTTTTATATATTGCTGGATTTGGCTCCCTAATACTGTGTTTAGAAATTAAGCATCTATGTTCATGAATAAGACTAGCCTATAATTCTGCTTTTTTATAATGTCCTTCAGGGTTTTGTGTCATGTTTAGCCTTGCCATAAAATAGTTGGGAAGTATGCCTTCTATTTTTGGAAGAATCTGAATAAGATTGGTATACTTATTCCTTAAACATTTGGTAGAATACATTGATGAAACCTTCTGGACCTGCATTTTACTTTGTGGGAAGGTTTTCACTTAATGATTCTATTTCTTTAATCACAAAGTGCAATTCAGATTTTCTATTTCTCACTGTTGTATTTTTGTAGAAATTTGTCCATTTCAGCTAAATTTTCAAATTACTGCATAAAGCTGCTCAAAAACTTAATCTGTTAAAAAAGTCGTTAGGCTCTGCTAGGATGTCCGCTTTTCATTCCTAATATAGGTTATTTTGTGCCTATTCTCTTTTTATTCTTGATCAGTGTTGCCAGGACTCATCTTCATTTTATTGCCGTTAGTTCACTGTTTTTACAATGAGTAAACTTTGTATTTTTTTTCTATTTTATTAATGTCTACTATATTCTTTCTTGATTAGGCTTAATTTCCTTTTCTTCTCTTAACTTCTTGAGACAACAGATTTTCAGACTTTCTTCTTTTCCAATATATGCATTTACGCTATGAAGTTCCTTCTAAGGATGTCTTCAGTCACCCTTTTATGCTGCATTGTTTTATCATTCAGTTGAAAATATTAGACAATTTTAGAATACAAAAGAAATTTGTCTTCTGCACTAAGTGCTATGCATGTCATCAGGTCATGGTGGTTAATCACGTTGTTCAAATCTTCTTCCAAGCTCACTCATGTGATAGTTGGCAGGCCTCAGTTCCTCTCCAGCTGTTGGCAGAGACTTCAGTTCCTCATCATGTGAGTCTCTCTGTAGGCTGCCTGCATAGCATAGTTTCACTCAGAGTGATCCGAGGGAAAAAGATAACTCCCAAGTTAGAACTACTCATATATTTGTAAACTAATTTCTGAATTGACATACTATCACTTCAGCCATATTTTAATAGTCACACAGACCAACTGTGGTCCAATGTAGGAGGTTACACTCGTGTGAATACCAAGTGGTGGTGATCACTGGGGAGCATCTTTAAGGCTGGCTACCACAGTCTACCCTCTGGCCTCCAATAAGTCACAGCCCCTCCCCGCAAGATGCAAAGGCTCCCAATAGTCTCATCCCATTATAACATCAACTCAAAGTTCAGAAACTTGTCATCTATATCTAATCCAGGTGTAAATGAGGATCCTTGGCTGTAGTTCCTTAAGCATCTTGAATACAGTTCCCCTTAATCTATAGGCCTGTGAACTAAATTATAAATCTTCTGTCCCACATACACCCAGATTAAATGATGGGACATGCAGAAGATAATCTTTTAGATATTCCTGTAAAAAGGAAGGAAAAGAGGAGGTACAAAAGAGTCAATGGCCCATAGAAATTCTGAAATCCACCTGGGCAAATACTGGAAGATCCTTGATTAGGGCTCACTTCTGCCCTTACCTGAAAATGACTCTTTATAACTCTTGGTTCTGCTTTCCGAGTCATGCTTTTTTTCATGAAAGTTAACACGTGTGTCTGCAGTTGAGTAAAATATTTGTCTTGATTCCAACTTGTGGAAGTCTGGGAGGTAAAAGGCCTCTTTCATTTTATATTGTCTCTGCAGTCCAAGATGGCAGTGCTTCTTGAAAATACTGTAGGTCTCCAGCAAATCTCATTGGAGTTCATTCCATTAGACAAAAGTCACACACACAAATGTCCCCTAGGTGAGTCCTCTTTACCTTGGTTTAAGCTGAGGGGCAATGCTCTTTAGTTTCTTAGAAGCTTTATTATCCTGAGAAGCCTGAATGCTGAAAGGAGGTGTGAAGTACACTCTAAATTTTTTTCCCCTCTGCCAATCAGGCAACCCGATTTATTCAATAAATAAAATGCAAGGTGGGAGAAGAGGTGGGAAGGAAACTGTAGATTAAAACAGATTTAAAGCATATTGTTGTTGTTTTTTTACCAATATTTAGTACCTATATTATTAGCAATTTTTTCCAATTAAATTTATTTGGGTGGCACCGGCTAACACCACTATGTCAGTTTCAAGTGTACCATTCTATAAGACATAATCGGAATCTGCGTTATGTGCTCACCACCTATCGTCTAGTCTCCCTCTATTACCATATATTTCACCCTTTACCCCTTTCATCCTCCCACTCACCTTCCTCTCTGGCAATCTATTTTTTAAAATCTTTTTTTTAATCTTTACCTGAGGATATTTTCTCCATTGCTTTTCAGAGAGCGGGGGGAGGGGGGCATCAATGTGAGAGAGACACACTGGATGCCTCCTGAACATGCCCCAGTGGGGCTGGGATGGAGCCTGCAACCAAGGTAGGAGGTACGTGCCCTTGCCGGAATTGAACCCAGGACCCTTCAGTCCACAGGCTGACACTCTAACCACTGAGCCAAATCATCCTGGGCTGGTAATTTTACACTGTTGTGTGTGTCTGTAGGTTTGTTTTGTTCATTTGTTGCTTTCTTCTTTTTCCCCCCCAAATAAGTAATATAGATTTATTCAAGGATCTTAGAGCTTACAAACTGGGAAAACAGCTAGGCAAAAACCCAGAAGTATTCTGAAGAAGAAAAAAAAGTTCTTATAGTAAAAAGTACATTCTAAAGAAATATCAGTCTTGCATTTTTAGCCCTAGGGTTGGTCCTGGACAGTTATCAGTCAGATGTTGGGTGGACTGAATGATGGATGCCAGGTAATCTGGAAGATGGGTGCCAGGAGGTCTGGCTATGTCCAGTGGTCTGGATAATAGATGTCAGATGGGTATGTGGATACCTGAGTACTTCAGGAGATAATCAGAGGGTTATTTGGAGGTTTGATTATGTCCAGATATCTAGGCATTGACACAGGACAGCTGTGTGTACTGGGATAAGTCACTCAACCTTCATGAGCCTCAGTCTTTTCATTCAATAACATGCTCAAAGGTGACCAGAGCAGGCCTTAACCTGGAGAACTCCAGTGAGGGGTTGTCTCTGTTGCTCTCAGTTTTATATCCCACATATGAGTGAAATCATATGGTTCTTGTGCTTTTCCATCTGACTTATTTCGCTTAGCATGATACTCTCAAAATCCATCCATGTTGTCACAAATGGCAGTATTTCATTATGGGTAAGCAGTATTCCATTGTATATCTGTACCACAACTTCTTTATCCAGTCATCCATCAAAGGATTTAGGTTGTTTCCATGTTTTGTCCACTGTGAATAATGCTGCAATGAACATATGGGTGCATGTTTCTTTACAAATATATATTTTCAAATATTTCAGGTAGATACCCAAAAGAGGAATTGCTGGGTGATATGGTAGCTCTATTCTTAATTTTTTGAGGAATCTCCATACTGTTTTCCACAGTGGCTGTATCAGTTCACATTCCCACTAGCAGTGTGTGAGGGTTCCTTTTTCTCTACATCCTCTTCACCTCTTGTTATTTTTTGTCTTACTGATAACAGCCATTCTAACAGGTGTGAGATGGCATCTCATTGTGGTTTTGATTTGCATTTCCCTTGTAGCTAATGAAGTTGAGCATCTTTTCATACATTCTTTAAAGGGCCTTTTGCTTGAACAGAGTTGTGAGGCACCACCATTAGCTTTTCTGAAGTCTTAACAATGAATTTTATAATCACATCCTAGGCTTCAACGTTAGACCATACTTGCCTGACAGTGCCTTGAGTTTGATCTTTGCTCAGAGACACATCTTAGTTTTAGCATTATCTGTTATCTGGAGAGGCTAGAAATCTTTAAAACGAGGAAGTCTTGGCTCCTTTTTATTTAGCAGCCCTTTCTTTACCTTCTCTCTGTCTTCTCACATTTGATTATAGCAGCACAAGAGGAAACCAGGCAGTACTTTCAACATTTTGGCAGATCGTTCAAATATATCATTAGATATATTATTTTTACCTTCAACTTTGCTGCCACTGATGTGTTGCCAAACTTTCCGCCACCTTATAACAAAGAACACTTTCTTCAAGGTTCTAATAAAACTTTCCTCACTTTCTTTAAAGTCTTCACTGGCAGCCTCCTCAATTGCTGAAATTCTACTACCAATTTATTCAAGGCTCTTTAGGCTTTCACTAATACTCTTAAAAGTCCTTACAGCTTCTACACACTGCCCAGTTCCAAAACCATTACCTTCCAAGTTTTTTAGGCAGCACACTATAGTTCAGATATCAAAAAATCAGTATTAGCTAGCTATTGCTGCATAATAAATTACCCCCAAATACAGCAGCTTCACAAAGCACACATCTCACATAGTTTCTCAGGTCAAGAATCTGGAGCAGCTTAGCTGGGTTGTTCTGGGTTGGGGTTTCTTGTGAGATTGTTGTCAAACTGTATGTAGACTGGGGCCTCAATTATTTGGAAGCTTGGATGAGATTGCAGGATTCACTCCAGGCTCATTCATGACTGTTGGTAGGCCTCTGTTCCTCTCTTATCCAGTGATCTCAGTTCCCTACTGAGGCTCTCCAAAGGCTGTCTGAGTATGCAGTTGAATTTCCCAAACTCAGAAACGAGAGAGAGCACAAGGGCATGCATGCACAACCAGGATATAAGCCAAGGTGTCTTTTATAATTTAATCTTTTCTTTTTTAATAAGGTATAATCGACATAAAAGATTGTAAGTTTTAAGCGTACAACATAACGATTCAATATTTATACATATTGCAAAACGATCACCACAATAAGTCCAGCTAACATCTGTCACCATGCATAGTTACAAAATTTTTTTTCTTGTGATGAGAACTTTTAAGATCTGCTCTCTCAGCAGCTTTCAAATATGCAATACTGTATTATTAACTATAGTTACCATACTGTACATTATATCCCCATGATTTATTTACAACTGGAAGTTTGTTCCTTTTTACCCCCTTCAGCTAATCTTGAAAGTGATAAGCCATGACATCTGCTATATGTTTCTGGCTACCCAGACCAATACAATCCTAAGACCTTGGTACAACGTGGAAAAGGACTACCCAAGGATATGGATATGAAGAGGTAGAAATCATTGTGGGTCATCTTGGAGGCTACTATCTTAATTTATGTTAATATTGTTATGTAAGTTTTATACATATTTTCATCCCTGTAAGAAATTATTACTATACAGTCTGCCATAATATTTATTCACAATGTTTACTTTTGTCAGTGTACATTTTTTCCTGTGTCTCCAAGCTTCCATATGGAGCAATTTTCCTTCCATTCTGCAGACTGTTTTGTATTTCCTTTAATTCGGTCTTCTGGTAACAAATTCTACCAACTTGCTTATCTAAAAATAGCTTTTTCTGAAGGATCCTTTCTTTGGTCACAGAATTCTAGGTTAGCAGATATTTTTTCTCAGCATGTTAAAATTTTTTTCTTTCACCTCTCTTGAGAAATCATTTATTTGTCATATCCTTACTTTGAAGGTAATATATTTTCTGGCTACTGTAAGAAATATCTTTTTACCTTTGCTTTTCAACAGATTTACTGGGTATGGTTCTGCTTATTTTTTTCAGCTTGGGATCCACAGAATTTCTTCAGTCTGTAGCATGATACCTTTCATTGGTTCTGGAAAATTCTCAGCTATTATTACCTCCAGGATTACTTTTACCCCATTCTTTACTCTCCTTCTAAGAGTTCTCTTATATGTATATTAAACTTATTCATTGTATTACATGTGTCCCTTTGCTTTTTTCTGTTTTTTCCATTCTTTAGTGTGTACATTTTGTACTGATATTATCATTTACTTTACAAGTTTGTCTTTGGTTCTGTTTGATCTAGTATTTTACCTAAACATTAAGACCTTATTTCTTAATTTTTTCATATTATTCAGTTTCAGGATTTCATTTGGCTCTTAACAGTTCTGTCCTTCTTTTCAACTCTGTCTTTTTTTATTTTTGAACATAATATGCACAGTATTTTAAAGTCTGTGTCTGATAACTCCATTATCTGGATTCCTCATGGGTCTGTTTGTGTTTGTTGTCTACAGTTTCTCTTGGATTTTGGTTTCATTGTATTTCCTGCTCATTTGTCTGGTGTGTTTTTTAATTGAATGTCTGACACTAGAAATGAAACATTTTAGAGATAATTTGTGGCCCAGGAAGACGATTAACTTCTTTCTGCATAATAGCTAGGGGTATTACCAACCCTAGATTCTTTTTTTATTTTTTTAATTTTTTTATTGCATATCTTCATTTTTTAAATTTATTTTTATTTTTAAATTTTTTTAAATATGTGTAATTTTTATTTTTGTTTAAAGTATTACAGATATCCCTTTTTCTCCCCAATGACCCGTGCCCCCCCGTTCCTTCCTCCTCCCCAGTCACTCTCCCCACCATTGTCTGTGTCCTTGGCCAACCCTAGATTCTAATCAGAGATTAGTAAAAGTCAAAGTTAGGCTTCAGATCCTAAAAGACCAGTCAGTTCTTCAACTGAGCTCCACTAGCATCAGAGTCATGTGGGGCATAGTATAAATGGAAATTCCCAGTCTTAATGATTTAATTTTGGAGGAAGACACATTTTAATAAAAACTCCAGGTAATTTTTATGCATACTAAAGTTTGAAAATTACTTTACAGGTTAAATAAATTCTAACTACCTTAATTAAAAAATAAATGTATGATCTCCTAGCAGACTTGTTAAAGTTTTTTCCTTTCTACCTATGTAAAGTTTTCATGATTCTTTTCTTTTTTGCTTTACTTTTGCTTATCATACACAAATTTCAAAAAATGCCAAAACATCTTTTAAAAAGTAATGCCGAATGTCAGAGGGATGGAGGAGGGCGGGTGGGTGGAGGGGGAGAGAGTAACCAAAGAACTTATATGCATATATGCACAACCCAAGGATGTAGACAATGGTGGGGAGAGGGACTGGGGAGGGGGAAGGGACGGGGTGGAATGGGTCATTGGGGAGAAAAAGGGACGTCTGTAATATTTTAAACAAAAATAAAATAAAATAAAAAAAAGTAATGCCAATGAAGTTGTTGGCTGATTTATTTACCATTAACAACTTGTACTGTACAATATGCTACATTTATTAAGGAAAAAAAGTATATCATTAAGGTTAAAGTAATACAGTTTAACGCATTTGAAGATATTTCAGACACAGATTTTCCTTTACCCCAGAAATGAAGTTCTTCTTCTAGACAGTATTAGAGCCAGTCTATCATTCAAATGGTCAAAACACTCAAATCTCCAGCAATACAGATAAAATGATAGACCTTTTTATATATATAAGGCTAACATTACTAAAAGAGAGGAATCCTAATTTTGAAATGACTACAAGAAAAGGTTGAGTGAAATTAAGGAACTATATTTAAAGTAACTAAATCAAAGGCACATTTACATTCTATTTAGAAAACAAGATTCAATTCTAATCTGTCATAAATATACAAATACAAATAAAAATAGTTACTATAGAAATTTTGTAGCATCTGTTCCAAATAAATCCAAAATGGTTTGGTTTACTAGAGGTTTATACCCTTGTGCTACATAATTCATCTTTTTAATTGTTTCCATGTAGGAAAAAAACACACAAACAAATAATTATGCTCAGAGATCCTGGCTCTTCCTCCATTTCCCCCCCACGCCCACCCCTCCTCACCCAAATACACTATCAAACACTTGTGTAAAGTTGGCAAATCTACTTCAAGCATTTGGCATTCTTCTACTATGGAATGACTTTTTAGTCCCCAAAAGTAAAGAAAATCAATCATTTTTAATTCTTCTAGACTATAATTATAAAACTTTAAAATGAGGAATAAGAAAGATATCTTCATTTTCAAGTTAAAAAAAATTAGGTTGCAATATATTTTTTCAAGTTTTAGTTTCTTTTTTATTTTCTAATTTTCTAATATAAAAAAAAGCAGCACTGCACCGTGGTTAAGAAAACAGTCATGCTGCCTTAGTTTGTAAACTGAAAGGACTTTCTAAAACGCCCCGAACCTCTCTACTTCTGTTCTCATTTCCTCATCTATAAAATTGAGATAATAATAGTTACTCAGGGTTTTCTGTGAGGATTAATTTAGTTAAAAATGTATAGCAGTCCCCTCGTCATCCATGAGGGATACGTTCCAGGACTCCCAGTGTATGCCTGAAACCATGAAGAGTACTGAACCTATATATACTATGTTTTTTCCTTTACATACATATCTATGATAAAGTTTACTTATAAATCAGGCACAGTTAGAGATTAATAGTAACCAATATAAAATAGAACACACAACAATATAATGAAATAAACTCTACGTGAATGTGGTCTCTCTCTAACCAATTTGATGACTGAGACAGCTACTAAGTGAGTAATGGGCAGGTAGAGGGTACAGCATGGATATGCTGGACAGAGATGATTCACAACCCAGGCAAAATGGGGCAATATGGAGTAAGAGTTCAACATGCTACACAGAATGGCATGCAACTGAAAACTTATGAATTGTTTCATTCTTGAATCTTTCCATTTAATATTTTTGGATCACTGTTAACTACAGGTAAATGAAATCATATCAAGCAAAACCACAAATAAGGAGGGACTACTTTTATGTGCTTGTAACAGTGGCTGGTATATAGTAAATCCTCTATATATGTTAGCTGTTATTACACAGTGTACAGTAACATCTTGGTAGTCTTTATCTCAAAGATAACTGACAAGGCTTCACGAGTCATTGAATTAACAATAAAATGTGAGTTGTTCAAGAAAAAAATTTTTAATCAGTTATTTTTAATATGTACCTTTCGTGCTATTGGTTCCTGACCTTCCATCAATGTATACCAGCTGACAAGTTTATTCCAGCCCTCAGTTGGCAATAGTATGTAATCCAGTTCATCAATAAGATGCTCCTTAAGTGACTGGGCATCACCATCTGCAAAAGGAAAAACATATTCAATACATAAAAAGAAACAATAGTATATACCTCTAAATACTCTGGTTGTATACATCACAAATTACTTAAACTCATGAGGAATAATTTAAGTGTTTAAATAAGTTTTGAAGAAAGCGCTAAAGAGGTTCACATCTAAATCTATCTATTCCAAAATAAACTGTTGCTTTAAAAAATTCCAATGTTTGGCATTAGTCATAGAATAATGTTTAAAAACATAATTTTTCTTTTATTAGGCTCTTAAAATATAGTAAGGTATAACTATTAGCCAAGGGACCTCAAAAAAGAGGGTTTCCCAAATATTTTGAGTATCAGAGATCCAATGCATGGTAATAGTGGCTAATGTAGCATTAGCTGATGAAGGAAACTCAAAAACAAATCAATAACCTTTCACAATGACTCTAAAGAACATGGGCTGTAAACCATGATGGAAATCACAAAAGGGCATCCTGTGAACCAACTCATTATTCCAGAAGGCTCATAATCTAGACTCCTCCCCAGAGCTAAAAGGGAAGTAGTTTTTCAGATGTGGTTCTAATTCTATAATCCACTTTCAAAATTCTATTTAAACTAAAAATTTATTACAGGGCAGGCCAGAGATCTTGAATTATACCTACATCACAGTCCTAATCTGAGATTCATTTATTATTATCTGGCCCTTTACTTCAATTTCCAAAGTATAGACACAGAAATAATTTAAGTTACAGACAACAAAAAGGGGATTTTCTCATTCTGAGCCAGTCTTAAATGATCAAATATGGGAAACCAAATTGTTCTTGGTAGAATTTCAATAATAAGAACATACTATTCTTATTAGATAAAAAAATATAAATTAAGCAAGAAGCCGGAAAAACGCTGAAAGGATTAAGAAAGTTATTTATTCTACCTAGGATCAATCTATGGTCACAGAATTATACTAAACTTTGAGAAACTATGTTTCATATAGAGCAGAAATGGGAAATCTCTGAATTTTATAATATGGACTTCAGGAATAAATGCAAATGAAGTATTAATTTTTAAGCTCAGTTTTTTCAAACTTTATTTGTAATTTTTAAATTCTTGATGAAAACCGATAATTTGCAACACATTTTCAGAACGTTCTGAAGGTGAAAAAACTCCCTGTATGGATAATGTACTATGTGACATAATACAGCAGATAACCATGTTATCTCAGTCAATCCTCAAAGCAATCCTATAAAATAGATATCTTCATTTTAGATTAGAAAATATATCCAGGGAAATTGAGAAAGTTGCCTAAGATCATACATACAGAAAATTACAGGTATAGTAAAATACGTTATTATTGAGAAAACCCTGTTATCTCAACTGATTTTCCACTATTATGAAGTAAATTTCTCCATTTTTATTAGTAAACAGACTTAGATATTGATTAACATGCCCAAGGCCATAAAGACAGAAAATTAGAGAGTGGGTTCAAACACAAATCCTTCTACTCTAGCATCCATTTTCTTTCACTATAACATAATGCTTCAAAGAAAACAGAAAAAAGTTTAAAATTAAGACTTCTATTCTGTTTTCCACAATAATTCAAGAGTTTGAGTAAATGATTTTACTACAGACCAGAATGTAAATAGTTATTTGTATCTAGTAGACAAAATAAAATCATTATTTTTAAAGGGGGAAAACACCCCTAAACTAAACACAGAACAGCTGATATTTGTTACTTTTGTGTTTATTGATATATAATTGACATACAATAAACTAAACATATTTAAAATGTAGTTTGATAAGTTTTGACATATCAATACCTGTGTGAACCCTATACCACTGCCAAAATGATGAACATACTCATCACCTGCAAAGGTTTCCTTGTAGCCTTTTGTAATCTCTCCTTCCTGTCCATCCGAGTCCACCACCCTATTGCCAGAAAACCACTTATCTGTGTTTTGCAACTATAGACTATTTTGTATGTTCTAGAATTTTATATGAAAATTGTGTCTGCTTTCTGTTATCATAGGCAAATCTGAATTTTTTACAATCTTAGATAAAAATAGTATATACTGTTTTATGTGTCTTCATTTATGCTGCATAATTATCTTGAGATCCATTCATGTTTTTATGTATCAATAGTTCATACCTTTTAATTGCTGAGTAGGATATCATTATATGGATATACTATAATTTGTTTATCCATTCAGCTGTTGATGGGTATTTTGGGTTGTTTCCAATTTTCTCTATTACAAACAACACTGCTATAAACATTTGTGTACAAGTTTTCATATGGATATATACTTCCATTTTTCTTAGGTGAATGCCTAGGAGTGGAATAGCTGGTTCCTATGGTAAATATACTTAGCGTTTTAGGAAACTGCCAAGCTTTTTTATCCCAGAAACAGTATATGAAAGTTCTGCTTGCTCCATATCCTTGTCAGCACTTGGTATGGGGTCAGTCTTTTAAAATTTAATCATTTTAATACATATATAGTGGTACCTCATTGTGCTTTTAACCTTCATTTCTTTAATGACTAATGATGTTGAGTATCTTTGCATGTGCTTTTTGAAAACTTCTCTGGTGAAGCATCTGTTCAAATCATTGCCCACACTTTCCACTGGGCTTTATTAATGCAAAAATCCAAAAATGTAAACATGTATCTGTGCTCCCCAACTTAAATAAAAAATGTCAGTATCCATTAGGAAAAACAATCTACAACACAATATTCCCCCCAAATAATAAGATAGTGCTTTCTAACTTACATTCTTCATTTAAATGTTTAAGTAATAACAAGCCTTTATTACATTATAAATGAAAAACAGAATTTGTCACAATACAGACTAATTTTGACAGAATAATGTGAGTTCATTAGAATACAAAGAAATTTCTAATTTATCCATTTACTCACATTAACATTTTCTATATTCCACACATTGACTATAACATATTGAAATGAACACATTTACAACTTGACTGAAAGAAGAAAATAATACCTTTGAGAAGTCCAGAGTTATCAATGGGTCCAGGATAAACATTCTGATCTCCCATCTGGTATTTGTCCCAACTGTCAAAGCCAACATATTTTTTCCACTGTTTGAACCAGCGACTATCAACTAGGTACCTAAAAAAGAAAAACTGATAAAGGAAAACCTGGAACTATAGAAACAGCACAGAAGCAATTTTTGATACAGTAAACCCTCGATTTTGTAGGCCTCGATTTAAGGAACTTCAGATTTAATGGACAAAATTTTGGGTCCATATGTCATATGTGAAAATTAACACCCTGTTAATTTTAAAATGCTTTTAACTAAGACTTGCTTATAATTAAACTGACAGGTTAGTTTTTTGTTATTAATTCACTGTTACTTCTAACAAATTTTAGCAAATAGGCCCTAGGGTGTAAAAAACACTGTAGTAATTTTGCTGACATAAATAAATATTATATATCTACAACTATTTACATATTTAAATCCAAGAGTCACCGATCGTAAACAATGTTTGGAGGTTGATTAGCAAGTGATCACACTGCATCTCCAGCGGTAATTGGTGCAGTTGTCACTTAGCGTGACTTTCTGCAGTAGTTTTAATGTGTGCTGCCCATGCACCAATGTGCACTAAGCCAAGCCCCAGCCATGTGCATTTGTTTACTCACAGTGACTGGTGAATACACTCATTTACTAGACCTATTCAGTACAAATTTAAAATTACAGTAATACATATAGAAAACTTTTCTGTGAAATTAAACTTTTCACACATACTTAATTTTAATTACAAAAATGTTTCTACATAAGTAAAAACAGGTAAACTAACTAATTTGTCAAATTTTTACCATACACATTCAGAAAACCTACTTTATTATATAATGGACTTTTGGCTTTAACGGACACTTCCTTGTCCAAATTAGTCAGTTATATCAAGGTTTTACTGTATTTCATTTTATATTAAAGTACGTGCCTACTTCAAAGATTACTGAAAATAATCTTAATGTCACAGTATTTGAAAGAAAAATATTTCACTTGTATAAAGTATTATTTCTAATGTTCTACAAATATCTATTACTAGATAACAAATATTGACACACATTTAAACAAATACCTCATAGCACTTTTTAAAAATGCAAGTAATATCTCATTAAAATATTTGCTAATTGAAAAGTTCAAATGGTAATCATAAAAATCAAAACAAAATTTAAAATGCAATATGATAAAATATGAAAGAAAAATGGTTCTTTTGCAAAAAAATTACAAATACCATATGTTAATTTTGTATATTTTACTGTATCTTTTGGGAGTAAGAAAAGCAATTATTAAAGATTTGTAAGTCTGATTATAATAATTATCATCAAAGTTTTAAAAAAATACTTTAAAACTAATTAGGTACTTCACCAAAAAATGTTAATAACAACAATACTGTGTCCAACTGCTTCTCATACAGTAGTATAATCTACTAGGACAAGCAGGATTGATTTTTGATTGACTTAAAAAGGGTGATACATAAGCATTTTAAGCATTACTGAAACTACATTCTTTTTTTTTTTTTTTAAATATATCTTTATTGATTTCAGAGAGAGGAAAGGAGAGGGAGAGAGAGACAGAAACACCAATGATGAGAGAGTCATTGACCGGCTGCCTCCTGCATGCCCCCGACTGGGGATCAAGCCCACAACCCGGGCATGTGCCCTGACAGGGAATCGAACCCTGATCGCCTGGATCCTAGGTTGACGCTCAACAGCTGAGCCACGCCCGGCCGGGCCATTTTATTTTCAAAAACTAAAAAAATTAGTTTTTCATCAGATGACCAGTGACAGGCAAAAGTAAAATAATGGTTCTCTAGCAAAGAGAGCATAAAAAATCATAAACCTAAAGAACTTTATAAATTTATTCTGACTGTATCTACTATGAAAATACTGCTTTATCACTGGTACTCTTCTGAAAACATTTTCCCCACATTTAACCAGGTTCAGTCACAAACAAAATCAAAAGTATAGGTTAACAAGACATGTGAAGCCCGTGTGTATAATATAATAATATAGGTAACCACGTTTTTAGATCATCATCCTGATGTTTCTGTGCTTACTACATATAGCACTAAAGGAATAAAATGCTACAGTTATGTCTGAAAATCTCTGAAGCGAATACATCAACCTAACAAAAGCCCACAATTATTAAAGAATATTCATCAACAGTTTAATTCCTTAAAAGTGGATATGGCAGAATTTCTATGCATGAGTACTCCAACCCCACTATTAGGGTTATGCAACTGAAAGTCCCCAAGTCATAAAATTTGAGAGTTATGAGGGGAAAAAAGTTGAGAGACTAAGTCATAAAACCCTGTTTCTAAAATAAAATAGATCAGACTAGTAATGAGTTTATATGTTAAATTGATAATAAAGAAAATTACACTGAATTGGATTTCTCCCACCAAAAACTTTTTAGACTTTCTCCTTTGCAATTTAAACAAGCTTTTCAGACATTTCATTTGCTTTCTTTGCAAAAAAAAAAAAATGTCATACTAAGTGGCCTTTCCTCTATTCCACTCACCTTTTCTATCATTGTTGCAATTTCATAGTGTCTTAATTACTTTAATGCTGATGTTTTTTAGGGCAAGTTCCCCCAGCTTGCTTGTGTTGCAAATTGTCTTAACTATTTTTGGCCATTTGCTCTTCCACTGAATTTTAGAAACAGTTTATCAAGTTCCACAAAAACAAACAAGCAAACAAAAACAGTTTAAGATTTTGATTGGAACTGTGCTGAATTTATAGGTTAACAATATCATAATTTAATATGTATAATTTTTATTTTTGTTTAAGGTATTACAGATGTCCCTTTTTCTCCCCAATGACCCGTTCCCCCCCGATCCTCCCCCCTCCCCAGTCACTCTCTCCTAAGAATCCTGAAACATTCATCAGAAAGGATATATGCACCCCGATGTTCATAGCAGCACAGTTAACAATATTATAATTTAAAATGTCATTTATAAAGCTTACTTCAAAAACTATTAGTGGAATACTATCAAAATTCTATTTATATTTATTTAAAAGATATTTCTAAATGATGGGGCTTTATCTCCTAAAGTATTTAATAAATTCTTCACAGTGATAGTGGTTTGCACTGAGCAGTATTCATCTGCTGCCATAACATATTATTATGAGAGGAGACTCTCCCACTTGACGAATATTTAGCTGCTTTCAACACTATACTACCTTCAATTGCAAAGAAGCATCATACTTATATTACAGGTCACCTATATCTTATAGAATTTTGTGGTAAGGAAATATGAGGGAAGTAGAAAAAAACTAGGAGCATCTATTACAGAAATAATGTGTAGTCTTCTTAGGTTTACTCATAAAAGACAAGAATATTAGATAAGTAGACAAATCAATTAAAAAAAATTATTTCAAGACATTTACATAGATTTGTTGTACTGCAAAAACTCTACTCCTAATCTATGAATCTACCCAAATCCCAATTCCACAACTTGACCTGACAAAAGCCTAGAACGGAATCAACAGCTCATCAAGATTACAAAGGAATGAACAAAGACCTGAATTTATACATTCTCAACAGTACTCTTAATCCTTGGTAAACTCTTAGGGTCCAGATAAGCCCAATTTTAACGCCTGAGTTTCTGTTTTGAATAGTTATAACTATTTGTAAAGATTGATATTTCATGACTTTTATTCTTCACAAATAGTCATAACTATGATTAGGGTGAAAGCTAAATTCTTAACATTGCCTGACCAGGTCTTCTTCTGTTTTTAGTTATAATCGTTTAATAAAGCCATAATAATTAAAAGTATGTTATTTTAATAAAATAATCAACATACAAACCAAGGAGACAAAACTAAGTCCACTAGTAGGGCTAAGGGACACATATGAACATATGAATATCATATTGAATATATGATAAAGAAGGTGTTATAAATTAAGATGTCATAAATTATCAAATAGTGCTGAAGAAATTGGCTGAGAGTTAATTCTGGTTAAATAAACCAGTTTATTAAGGTTAATAAATTAATAATCATAAGTATATTTCTATGAATAACTATTTACTGAGCACTTAAACTGTGTGCCAGGCACTGTGCCAAAGGATTTACTTTCATTATCTCATTTAATTCTGACAACTTCTATGAAGTAGTAGATACTACTACTATTTTTAAAAATATATATGTATGTATGTATGTATTTATTTGATCTGCTCCTCCCTACCTTTCTAGTCGCCACTGGTACCATTTATCTTTGTGCTGATATCTAGCTACAAGAGCCTTCTTTCTGTTTCTGAACACACAATTTTCTGTCTCATGGCTCCTTCTGCCTAGAATATTCTTATTGCTCTCAACACCTAGTTAACTCCTATCATCTTCTGGATAGCTTAAATGTTATTTTCTCAGAGAATCTTTCTATAAGTCGCTCCCTATTTCCTCTCAATTGGAAAAAATCTCAGATTACCAGATATCAAGACTCTTTATTAAATTATAGAAATTACTTAATAATTACAAAATAATTAACATTTATTCTTGGGCCAGGTGCATATTTCTAAGCACTTTAATATACTGGCTTATTTGCTCTATCTAAGGAGATAGGCACTATTAAAATTTCATAGGCACACAGAAATTAACTTGCCTAAGGTTACAAAGCAAGGGCCAGGTTTGTGATTAAGAAAATGTGATATTGGAAGAAGCAAAAAGACCAATGAAAACAGGGAGAAGCAAAAAGACCAATGAAAACAGCACAAGGAAACAAGAACCAGAATCATATATGTGGAACTATGATGTATGCCAAAAACATCATTACAAACTAGTGGGGAAAAGACTTAGCTATGTAAATGGGAAAAATTAGAGCTCTCCCTCCCAATACCTTTTCTTCCGACCAGCATATAAAAAGGGCCATTTATTTCCTCCTTTCTTCCCAAACCACCTCACATCTCCCATGCTTATTTCCTTCTCTATCTACTCCCATTTTTCTGACTTATCCTTGCAGCCAAGCTTGTCCTTCCTCAGCCCTCACGCTTCAACTTGGCACAATAGATCCTCGTACACCAATGAGCCCTCAAAAGGTTCTCACAAAGTCACCAACGAACACCCTAACAAATCCAAAGGATCCATAATTTTATGTACCTTATCAATCCTTCCAAAAAGGTGATTCCACTTTTCTTAAGGGGAGGGATACTCTTTTTTTGTTTGTTTATAAACTTCCCCTTCCCCTGTTTAAATGTTAGTATTCCACAGAGCTGTTCTCTAATTTCTTCTCTTACTGTTTATACTCTCATACCAATGATTCTGAAATCTGTATCCCTGGGTCAGTCAGTCCCCAAGTTCTAGAACCATATTCCCAATTCCTACTAGTCCACATCAACTTGGATTTTTCAAACATTTCAACCTTAAGTCATCAATCATCTTCATAACATCACATGTACTTATTCTCGAGTATTCCTTTAATAAATGATGTCATCAGTAATTTAACTTCCCAAGCCAGAAACTGGAAATATTATCCTATATTCCTCCATCACCCCATAACATCGCGTATCCAAATCTGTCTCTTATTCATTCTCAGAAAAGTATCTTAGTTTTGTACCTCCTTTCCAGTCATTTTTAGTGACACAGATTACTGTAACAGCTGCCCAACTTGCCTCTCTGCTTTAAGTTTGCTTGCTTTTAATTCGTCCTCCATTCTATTGCCATGTTTTATTATTTTTTAATCACAAGTTGCCAACAGCACTTTTTCCCCCACATCCTATTCTGCAGCTTTCTTGGCTGTTTTTGCCCCAATGCCAAAGAGCCGGGCACTGGCCCAGGCCATGCGAAGACTGGCAAACACCTTGAAGTTCTCCTTTGTGATGACCCTGGCTTTCTCCTTGTAGACATTCTGTGTGGGCATGACTGGTCCTGCCAGCTGGGTGGCCAACCTGAGTTCTTCAATAGAACTGTCTCCCTTCTTGGGGGCCGAGGGCTTCATGGGGAAGAGTATGAGCTTAAAGGGTTATTCCTTCAGCTGCTGCACATTGGCCTCGGGAGGCTCAATGGACTTGTTCTGCCTCCTTGGAACC
>NW_027669702.1:0-41470 GCF_964146895.1 Miniopterus schreibersii | reverse complement strand
GGTGTGGGGAAAGGGGAACCTAGTACACTGCTGGTGGGGATGCAGACTGGGGCAGCCACTATGGAACACAGTGTGGAGGTTCCTCAAAACATTGAAAATGGAGCTGCCTTTTGACCCAGGGATTTCACTCCTAGGAATGTATCCTAAGAATCCTGAAACACTAATCAGAAAGAATATATGCACCCCGATGTTCATAGCAGCACAGTTTGCAATAGCTAAGATCTGGAAACAGCCCAAGTGCCCATCAGTAGCTGAGTGGATAAAAAAGCTATGGGACATCTACACCATGGTATACTATGCAGCTGGAAAGAAGAAGAAGCTTGTACCCTTTGGGACAGTGTGGATGGACCTGGAGAAAATTATGCTGAGTGAAATAAGCCAGGCAGAGAAAGACAAATATCACATGATCTCGCTTACACGTGGAATCTAAAGAACTTAATAAACGGATGAACAGAATAGATTCAATGACATGGAAGCATGGATCAGACTGATGAATATCAGAGGGATGGAGGAGGGCAGGTGGGTGGAGGGGGAGAGAGTCACCAAAAAATTTATATGCATATATGCACAACCCAAGGACACGGACAATGGTGGGGAGAGGGGCTGGGGAGGGGGGTGGGACTGGGTGGAACGGGTCATTGGGGAGAAAAAGGGACATCTGTAATATTTTAAACAAAAATAAAATTTAAAAATTAAAAAAAAAGACTCAAAGGAAGTAAATTCAATACCAAAAGATAAGTATCCATTTACTATGTGAGACATAGAGGACTGAGCTACTGTGCTCATCAGACTTTAATACTAAAAACCGTTTTATTATCTAATGTTCAATAGATTACTGCATTTTGGCAACATTTGAATATACTTTAAGACTTGAAATATTCTCAAGTCAGTAGAATAAAGGTACATTGTAATCATTTATACGTGACACATTGGAAATAAATGATTACTCCAATTGCATTATAACATTTGCCACCATATATTACAGAACCAGTAAAGTTTTGATAAGATGGTATCATTTGGGCCAAGGGTTTTTCCATCTTGGACATACGTTTGTTCAAATAGGGCAGATGGTGTTCTACAGAAACACTTCTACCACTTCAATTCATTTCTATGCTTACTTTTCCCTAGCATACTTTTCTCTGGGTCTATTCGTGCATAGCTAGACAAACACTGGGATGAACACGTGATGGGTACAATTGTTTCCTGGTCACTCTGCTTCACAATCTTCTGTTGTAAAATTTAAGTCTCTCTGTGCGGACAGATTTTGGGCATTATTTTTAGTTATATAACATGATCTCATAATTGACATGACTTAGAAAAACAAATAGAAGATTTCAGGGTATATAAGTACATCAGTCCTCTAGAAAGGCACATAGACCTTCGCAATTTCAATTTCTCGAACTCTTGCATCTCATCTTGGGTAAAAGGTAATATATTCATGGACAATCTAATATGGCACCTTGCTCCGATATTTCTTTGCTAGAATAAGTTATAAACCATTTTTAAAATGTACATTATCTATTGTAAGTTTTGCATAAAGAAACAATTTAAAGAAGTGATGAGTCTATGTTCGGATTTGAAGTTGAGGATGGGATCACAATGCCCCTAAATTTACAACAGGCACTATAGAGAAATAAGGATTTGGAACAAGGGGGAGTTATGTTCATGTTCTCCATAAATGGGATATCCTAGATATCCTTTTATTTTCTTGACTCAATATATAATAGCCACCGTGTTAATATTTAACTTTAACTTAAAGGGCAAGGTTATCTTTTATAGGAAAAACATGTCTTGAGTAGCATAACATCTATTTTTGAAAATATTTGTATTACTTCAAAGGTTTAATTAATCTTCATCAACATTACTGTATTACCACCACTAATTCATTTTCCACTATCTTTTATTGTTCTTTTTATCATAAAAATAGTTTCTGATTTTCTGCATAATTAGTAATGTATAATAGGCTATTTTGTTTTATTAATTTTCTTCAATATACTTTTATTTCACCTGTGGTTTGGTTGGAGACAGTGTTTATAGCATATCAAGCTTTTGTTATTATGTCTTTCGGATAATATTCTTTCAAAGATACTAAACTATCCACCTGGGTATCTATCTATCTGTCGAAGACCAGTTTCTGTGAATTTCCCTTAATCCTGTACTCTCAATGAAATTTGAAATATGAACAACACTAAGCTGCATCCTTGCTTATATCATAACATGACTGAATGTTTGGTAAGTAGTAGAGGGTATCAAAGTCTTCATCAAGAAATATATAATTTTCTCAGTTTTTACAAAACACAGTCCTGGGTTTAAACCAATGAGGCAAAATCAGCAGATAAGCAACAAGGGAAATACAATCAGTCACAACATGTACTTCACATGTTAGAGATTTAGTTATTGGCAGAAGAATCTTTTTTTTTATCACCAGGAAAAGGTGCTACTCTACTGTTTCATCAAAACTGAGGGGCAAAATCGATCAGGGGAAAAAAGCTTTCACTCACTATTTACCTTACAGTTTGCATTATGTTTTTACTTAGAAGTCTATAACTGAGAAATAATCTGCTTTATTTTCTATACAACAGCAAAAAAACTGAGTTCATGTGTATGTACTGAATTACAAAAACCTCTCAGAGTCCCCGATTAGGGTCATTTCCTTGAAAAAGATTATTTTGAGATTAAATAATTTTTACTAATTCAATTTCTCAATGTATCTGAAAATATTTCCCCTGAAGCTTCCTTAATTTGAATTTTCTCTACCCATTATCATTAATTTTCTAATACTAGGGCTACAACACCTCCACAAATCTCAAGCCAGAAACCTGACTGATTTTTCTACCTCCATTATAAAACCTGTCTCTGTTGCTTGAATTCTAACTTTTAATCACTTCTTTAAACTCTACTTGATCCATTACCCCATATGTCATTATGTAAGGCTCTATATTATTAGCACAACCATCTAAATGGTCAGCCAGTGTCCATTTTGGTTCTTCTTACCTGGTGAATTATTTCATTTCCTATATGCTATCTCTCTCTCGTGTGTGTTTCTTTGCAGGTTCCCCAAATCTCTCTTTATTTATTCTGTTTACTCTAACACAAGCTTTACCCTTTTCTTTACTTTAATATTCCCGACACCCATTCTCTAGGCCTGTTTAAGATGTCCACTCTGTCTGCTTGAATGATGCTCTATTATTTCTGTGCCACAGCACTTATCTTTACTTGGCAACGTCCCCTCCAGGTCTCTAAGGTCCATGAGGTCGGGCAATGTGTTTTAATACTCTTTGTATTTCTGGTCTGCTTCACAAAGCTGTGGCTCCTGCTCAGGTCAATAAATGATGCGCAAGTGCAGGAATGAATGTGTTTCTCATCTGTCACATGTGCTTTCACAGGACTCAGCAAACATGAGGATCTTTGTCTTCGCCCTCATCATGGCTCTCATGGTTGCCATGATTGTAAGTATATCAGAAAATTGTGAAGAATAGTTCCCCGGGAATTATGCAGAGATTGCTTCTTATTTCTTGTGTTCTCGACCACATTTGCATTGTCCGAACATGGCGTCATCAATTCCAATGGTTTTGTATGGACATTTTCCTTGAATTAACCTGCTTCAGTACATTAGGACCTAGAATAAATCTCGAGTAGACACACAGAGACACTAAGCACATACAGAGGTGCAAGTGAAAAAAATAAAAACCCAAGAAGATCAGAGAAAAACATAGTCATAGCACCAGACTGTACCTTTATCATTAACATGTCCATGTACAGCAACTGAAAACACTTGAGGCCCTGAGCCAATCCAAATTTTAACTTTTCAATTTCACTTTCTTGGTCACAGTGAAAGATTTTCTTCTTATCACACAAAAGAAATTTGGACCTGAGTGAATTGATATGGGAATGTAGCAAATTAATTATAGCCTCAGCCTAGTCTTCATTCCGTCACTAAACATGAAACAACTAGCTTAGTGTATAAGTTACCTGAGGCTTTGCCTCCACTTTCTTTAATCATAATTGTGGCAGCCAAGTGGGTATTGGCACTCAATCTAGAATTATAAAACTGAGATGTTCATTATTTTCTTTTCTTTTTTTCAAGAATGCTGATTCTTCATCTGAAGAGGTAAGACATATTCATGTACTCAGAAACTTGATGAGTAAATTTGAATAATAATTTTAATTCATTCTTTCTTTTAACAGGAACATCCTCACCAAAGAGACAGAATTGCTGTAGGTATTCCTCAGATAATGTGGTATAATAAAATACATTTTCTTGTCTGAGAATTTATTATAGTAGAAGAATCAATACTTATCTCTGATACATATTTGTTTAGTGAATGGTTAAAGTATACATTGAGTATATTTATTTATTATATACTGATAAAGGACCCAAAGGTTGTGCCCTGGTAGCATTTAGATAGAAACTTATAATGCTACCCTGAAGAAAACAATTATTTTCACAGAATGTAAGTATCTTTGTTTGGTAAATAATTGCCTTGGCCTAAAGAATAGTTGAAATTCTAAATCTATTAGATATAATTTATGCATAATAGAGCATAGAGGCCGCTAATAACACACATGATGAAGGAAGTTTTCACCCCTTGATTCTTGTGGAGGATGATGCAGTCAGAGTTGAAGTGAAGTTGACTTTGTTAAACAAGATAGAAAATTTCATTTATTTAACATTTTTATGAAATGTAATCTTGATATATTATTTTCACATGCCATATCAATATGATAAAGTCTCAAAAATTCTTACCAATATATTAAATGGGTTAGTTTTAATGTGGCACCAAATTAAAATATGGAGAGATGAAGGATATTGAATTTAACATGAGAGAATATTAAAGAAAGTAAGAGTTTGAAGAGATAGTAAGGTCATTATAGGTCAAGAGTAAGACTTAGCAATTCCACCTAACCTGGAATTAGCAAATTCCTTCTCCCTGGAAAATTCAAAGATGGGCAAAGTAAGAGCTTGGAGATAATATTTTATGTGGTGTATCACATTTGTTGATTTGAGAATATTATACCAGCCTTGCATCCCCATGGAGGTAATATTTTAAAGAATATTTAAAACTTCTGTGAGTGGTTGGCTATAATTGATGGCTCCACCTGTATTATAAAACAACAAAATTGTCAACATATAGAATAACTGTAAATGTTTTCTTATTTTTCTCTTCCTTTAAACATTTTCTTATAAAAGAGTGAAAACCTACCTAAAGATTTGAGAAATCAAACCTGTAGATGGTCAACAAATTCCTACAAACTTTAACAGCCTGAGTTTCTAATGGGAATTATCGTGAAATTTTAACACTATCATTGTCTCAATTCTCTGCAATTCTATCTTTTCAGGGAGGATATGAACAGTATCCATATCGATCCTCATACCCAGGGCAATACCCAGCCGCATACCCAGCCGCATACCCAGCCGCATACCCAGACGCATACCCAGCCGCATACCCAGCCGCATACCCAGACGCATACCCAGCCGCATACCCAGACGCATACCCATACCCATACCCATTGAGAAGATAGTACTAAGCACAGGACAGATGACAGAGGTAAGCTGCATCTAATGACATTTTTTGTTCTCCAGAAATTTCAGTGGTGAGAGTTAAAACAAGAATCCATAAAACGAAGCCATCAAACCTAAAGCCAAACAGTTTGAGCACTACAGCTCTCCTAAAGTGCATTCATTCATCTAAATGTTTCTAAAAGAAAACTTCTGTGCTGCTGTGGTTAGAGGAGGGCTTTCACGATGGGAACCCTGGTGTTTGTATCCTGGTTGGAACAACTACTTGTTTCATGACCTTGAACTATTTCCAATCTTTTCTAAACTTCAGTTTTCTCACGGACAAACAGGTATTGTAATAATACATAACCACTTCATAGAATTGGTGAGACTATTTTAAGACATACTCCATCAATGTCCGTGATTAAAGTTATATACAATTGTGATTACAGGATGTCTAGCATTAAGTGTGTGCTGGATATGGTTTAAACCATGTCTTTCCAAAATGTGATCTTTGGAGCAGCAGCAAAAACACCATCTGAGAACTTGTTAGAAATTGAGAGTCTGAAGCCCCACCCAGACCTATTCAATCAGAATCTGTATTTGAATAAGGTCCCTATTTGATTCGTAACACAATAAAGCTTGAGAAACTTTACCTTGGGACTGCGACGAGCAATGAGCATAAGGAACAGAGGTCTGATTTTTTTTTTTTTTTTTTTTGGTCTGATAATTTTAACAAGAAGATCAGGAAAGGTTACATACTTTTAAAAGTAGGCAAATACTTATAAAAATTTTGTATCAAACAACATTATTACAAATTCCATAAAAGATTTAGTATTCTACTACAAAATAAAGCAGTTCTACAATTCAAAGCTGAAATTATTCCAAGAGATTTCAATTGTTTTTAAATACACCTGCATATATCATTCAAATTGCAGCCCCATTCTTGTCAAGGCAAAGAGTCTGAACTTACTCCCTAGGCATTAGGTAATAGCTGAATATCATTGATCAAGGAAAGATGTGTTAAAAATATTATTTAGGAGAGACAAATACGGACAAAATGTGCATGCTGTATTTAAGAAAAGGGGCATGTGAAGTGAGGTGGGCTAGTGGTAGAAAGACAAAAGAAATAGAAAAGACCTAAGAAAAGGAATCAGTAGATTTAAGGATGGATCGGATAAAAGATGAAATGAAAGAAGGGGAAGAAAAGAAATGATGCAAGTTCTCAGGCCTGAATTACCGCATAAGAGTGCTTAGCAAATATCCCTTCAGAAAAGAAACAATATTCCCCTGTTGTCTCACTGTTTCTTGGGGTTGGGGTTTTGGGGTTTGTTGTTTTTGGTTTTCCAGGGAATTTTTTATGAGCCTATGTTTTGCTTGGTTTATGTAGGGAAGGTTAAAGATAATTTGGCTATGTTAATTTTGAAAGTGAATAACATTTGAATTCAAAGCCAAGTGGCTGAGATGCACAACTGAATCTCAAATGAGAAGTGACAAGTTGAAAAAAAAGACTATAAATTTATAGAATTATTTTTTCATTATTTTTTCAAAGTTTCTGAGGAATCTGAAGTACATACAAGAAAAATCCATAAGTTGGTGTATATAATTAGTTTGGCCATGAAATTTAAAGACATGGAAATAAGGCATTCTTTAAAAGAGTGGAAAGAAACAATTGGACATAAATTCTCTTTCTTCTGATACTACTTTAGGAAATAGGGGTGCAGCTGAAATTGGTGTTCATTCAGTCATCGGATATTTGTGGCCCATGGCTGGTGAGCATGTGTGAGATAGCACTGGAATATAAATATAATTAAGCCAGAGTCTCCAGTGTTAACAGCTTATTATCTAGTTATAAAGATGGATATAAAAGCTGACCATTATCAATCAGAATATCATTTGACAAAGCAGTGATGACCTTGGATGTGTTATTGAGGCCTATTACTCAAGCAGCAGTTGGGCAAGTTGGGTGAGGGGCAGTATTGACAGACCATAAACAAGATCTTTGGAAAACTAGCGCAGTAATTTCAGGTGGGAAATAAAAGCTAGAGCTAAGAAGGAAGTAGTAGACACAGCAGCAATTTATTCTAAAGTAGAATGTGATTCTATAACTACTTAAGAATAATTTTAGTAAAGCTTTTAAATGTGAATGATTTTAACCAAGGCATGGTTTGTGGTCAAGGAAACTTTGTCAGGTCAAGTAAAAACTTATCCAAACTTAGACAGAGAGATATGTGATTTAAAACAAGACCTTTGTGATGAGGACAGTGCTCAAGTCTCAGAATCTGCAACCGTCTCAAAATCAAAGGCAAGGGGGCATTTTTTTCTACAGGGTAGAGAGAGGTAAGCAAAGACTAGATCTTTCAAATGAGCATTGGACAAGAGAGTCCACTGTGGTCAGCCCACCCTCAGGAGAAGCTGATACAGGGCGCATACTCCGCTTTTTAGTGCTTGTTCAAGCTTTGGGACAAGCAGAGCTCAGGAGCCCAGAAAAGCCTGACTGCCATTTGGTGGAGACCAAGCAGGGGGTAACCAAAGTGTACTTGTGAAGAGTTGGTCAGACACAAGGAATAGGTAAGAATATCATTCAGAGCAGGAAAGCGTAACAGCATCAGCAATGACTGCAGCTTGGTGAGAGGAATGTTTTCTCTTTTATCTGCAGGCTTGCTGAGAAGCCTTCTGTGCCCTCTCCCCAGGACAAAGCCACCATGAGGAGAAGCCAATCAAGTAGTGTTACCGGAACAACACACACCCGAGATCAAAGATCAATTGCTGTAACACGGCAGTAATGATATTCCCTGGGCTAGGTGATTGTTCTCTAATTTGTTCTCTCTGTTAAAATATCATAAAAGTAAAAAACAAAAACAAAACCTTTCCATGCACAATAAATTGCTCTATGAAGCATATGCCGGATATCCCATTGCATTCATTTCCTAGCACTGCCAAAACAAAGCACCAAAACTGGTGGCTAAGAAACACCAGAGGAGCCTTGCTCTCTGTGACAGCTCTAGGGTACAGTTTGGTTTTGCCTCGTCCGAGTCTCGGGCAATCCCGGCATTCCCTGGTCTGTAAATGCATCGCTGCAATCTCTGTCTCTGTTGTCACAAAGCCGTCTTCTCCCTCTGTCTCTTCCTATAGAGACAACAGTCATATAAACTAAGGACACACGCCTTACACCTGGATAACCTTGTCTTATCTAAGTACATCTGCGAGCACCCGTATTTCCCAGTCAGATCAATTTCTGAGGTGTGAGGAGTTAGAACTTCAACATATCTTTAGGGAGGGACACAATTGAACGCATGGCAACGATGTTTATTTTGATTCTCATTAACATTTTTTTGCAACTATTATATGCCAACACTTGTGTTTATTTTTCACAACACTTGTGATACATTTTTCAGTCTCTCAATCTATATATTTTTAAATATGTCTTGATTGATTTCAGAGAGAGGAATGGAGAGAGAGAGAGAGAGAGAGAGAGAGAGAGAGAGAGATCAATGATGAGAGAGTTGTTAATCGGCTGCCTCCTTCATGCCCTGGACTGGGGATGGAACCCGCAACCCAGGCATGTGCCCTGACAGAGAATCCAGCTGTCATCTCCTGTATCATAGGCCAATGCTCAACCGCTGAGCTATGCTGGCCAGGCATCAGTCTCTCAATACTTTTAACTAAAAAACATACAGTGTTATTTTATAATCTTCTGCAACAATGGTTATGGAAGAAAGCAGTTCACGACATAGCCGATGGCTATTCAAACGGCAAGAAAATCACCTACGCAATCTGGTTTAATTGTGAAATATTCTGTACTAAAAGAAAGTCTAATCCATGCAGTTTACATAAAATCCCTAGACCACTAGGCAAAATATTGTCTTAATCACATTTATAAGGAAAGCTAATTCACTTTTAGCAAGAGGCTAAAAAGAAAATCTCAGCTCTACAATGGTTGTAAATATTGGCAACTAAAATCTACAAATTGCAGGGTATCACAATTTTTATGAGATGGCAAGTTTTATTCAACAAAAATAATGGATACAGGACTTCTCTTTCTGAGAAAATCAGTCAAAACTAAAGGCCAGTCTCCCTTCCACAGAGGGGTGCACAGAACAGACAGAGCAACTTTTGGAACCAAAGACACTGGAAGGGAGCAGCAGGAGAGCACCACGGCTCTGAGGCTGGGACAAGAAAGTGAGAGGGAAGGAGAGGTGGTAGAATGCTGAGCTGCATGTCTGCCCGCGCTCTCCTGAACTGCCTTTAGATCCTCCAGTTTACACAGTTTGGCATGTAAAGGGGCTGAAATTTAGCAAATCCAAACGGGAACTCTTGGTTGTGCCCCTCCTCCAGCCTCAGCTAATTTTGCCTTTTATTTCTCAGATTCAATACCTAAGAACAACCATTTGTGTGTTCCTCTCCTCTACACTTCAGTAGGTTCTTCCTCTAATATTAATAACTATATAGTTTATTCCAAAATATAATGTATATGTACATATTTATTAATACCTCAACTCACTCTTTGTGACCACAGTGAATTTTATTTATAAAGAATCAAATGCAGTGTGGTTTTAAACCACATATGTTTTTTAAAGGCAGAGGTGATGCAGATGTGCTGTTAATCAGCCACCATTAGTGAAATTAGGCCTGACAATTAACATTGCTTTGTGGTTTTCTTTTGGAACAGGCTTGATGCAAGTATGAGATTTCAAATAGCTGATCAACGGCCTACCACTCAAGGAGATATCCTTACATAGATATACTGTTTTCCCAATGTTTCAACCTACTCTTACCCTCTTATCTTATGTGGTGACATCCTACAGGAGTTGCTGGAAGAATGGAATGCAATATCAAATACAAGGCACCTATAAAATCAACACCGACATAGAGCAAATGCTTAAACATGGCAACCAGAATGCCTTTCACTTTCTGTGCTTAGGGGCTGAAGGCTTTGCTACAACCAATTATTAAATCTTTACACAATCCTGCTGAATCAGGTATTATTACATCCAGATAAAGAATGCAACATCAATCAGAATTAAGTTACTTATTCCAAATTACACATTCGCAAACTGTAAGAGAAAAATAAATGAATATTCAGTTTATTAGATTCCTACTCCCATGCTATTATAATAATTCCACCTTGCCTGTGTTAGTAACAATCCAAGTCCCCTTATCATTTTTTTAAACATGTTATTAATTACATGCTGTGTGCGTTTCACCTCAGCATTATATTTTTCAAACATGTTCATGCTTTTATTTACTTAAACATATCAAACATCATTACAATAAGGATTTTAATATCCTCATTTTCTAATTCTATAATGTCTGTCACTTCTGAGTCTGCTAATACTGACTCATATTTCTCTTAATTCCAGGTCCTGTTTTCCTTCTTTTTTTATGCCTGGTAATTTTGGTTAGATAGCATACATTGTGATTTCACTTTTTTAGGGTGCTGGATCTTATAATATTCTGTCTTGATAGACTAAATTATCCAACCAAAAGAAAATAAAGTAAACGAATTTGTGTAGAGAGCCAATGAAAAGACTTATTTTTAAAATCACATATAAACATGTCACCACACAGCCTTACTTGAAAGACAAGGGTCCTCCAAGTCGGGATTAAATTCCATGTAGTAGGGTTAACCTTGCTTCAATTGAGACGTAATAAATTTTTTACTTTAAGGCATATTTATTTTTAGGACAAATTTATCAAGTCAAAGCTAGTAAGACTTTTGATTTCGGTAAGAGCTACATCTATTTTATTGTTGTGTAGAATTGAGAGGAAATGAAATAGCAAGATATAGATATGAATTTTAATAAAATATAGCCCAAATCATATCCTCCAGACAAAGTGAGCATGTTTGCAAACCCTTTATTCAGAAAACTACTTCCTTTTAACTAAACACTCATGCCAAGCATGTCACAGGAAGAAATACGTGATGCTGCATATTTAAAACCCTGACCTGTTGGTGGAGTACTGTTCTCTTTGAAAGGTTCACTTCGAGTTACTTAAATGTCATTCAGCTCTCCTACTATGTACTATTATTAAATATGCATGCAATCCTATAAGATTTCTAAGCAAAGCAGGTTAGCGGGAATGAGACTTCCACATTATTCACAGAATAAGCTCTTCATCATTTCAGGACAGAATTTCACCATTACGGGCACTGCCTCCCATTCAAGTTGTTAAGAAGACAATTTGACATTTATACTTCTTTTTCTCTTTTTAAGGGATAGTTTACAGCTCGTCAGATAAGATAAAAGTGTGACAGGACATGACTTTTCTTTGATGTAGAAATAGTATTGCAATATGAGAACATGAAATGAGAAAGTTCTTGTAGAAAGCTTCCTTTTATTTGTTTTCCTTTTTATTTTCATTTTATTTTTCTACAGATGTTTCAAATGATGTTTACAATGAGGGGTAGAGGAGAAATACACACAATGCAATGGATTTAAATAAAATAAAACTTTATTTTATAATCCATTTTCCCTAGTTTTGCTTCAGTAGCTCTACAAATTTAATTTTCTTAGCATATTGCTTTCAGCAGCTATGAGCATTTTCTGATACTCCACATCATATGTGATCAGGGACACACAAATCAAAACAGCGAAATACTGCCACACGCCTACTAGAAGGGCTAAAACCTGTAACACTGACGACACCGAATGCTGGTGAGGCTGTGAAACAAGGACTCGCATACTCTCGTTTAAAAGAAAGAACTCTCACTCATTGCCAGTGAGAATACGAGAGGGCACAGATACTTTGGAAGACAGGTGAGCGGTTTCTTATAAAGCTAAACATGCTCTTACCATAGGGGCCAGTAATCACTTTCTTTGGTATGTAGACAAAGGAGATAAAAACTTATGTCCACACACAAATCTGCACGTGAATGTTCGTTGCCACTCTATACATAATTACCAAAACTTGGAAGCAACCGAGATGCCCTTCAGTAGGTAAATGGATAAATAAACTGTGGTACATCCCAAGAATGGAATATTATTCAGTTCTAAAAGGAAGTGAGCTGTCGAGCCATGAAAAGACATGGAGGAAACTTAAATGCATATTACTAAACGAAACAAGCCAATCTGAAAAGGCTATTTACTGTCATTTCAACTATATGACCTTCTGGAAAAGCCAAAACTATGGAGACAGTAAAAGGAATCAGTGGTTTCCAGCAGTTGTTCGGCGGGCCTGGAAGAGGGCCGTGGAGCGATGAACAGGTGGGCACGGAGGGTCCTTACGGCAGTGAAGCTGCTCTGTGTGCTGCCAGAATGATGAATGCACGGCATCATGCGTTTGTCCAGCTCCACAGAATGAACCATCATCTAAACTATGGACTTTGGGTAATTAGGACTTGTCAGTGCAGCTTCATCAGCTCTAACGAATGTACTGCTCTGTTGGGAGATGTTGGTAATTAGGAAGGTTATGCATGTGTAGGGGTTATATGGGAAACCTCTGGACCTATCCCTCAATTTTGCTGCAACTCTGAAACTGTTGTAAAAAGTTAAAATCTTAATAAATTTTCAAAAACATATATAAAAAAAAACATAGCCAAAATCAGCCATAAGACCTCCACTTTATTTTGACTATTATGTCCTTGTAAGAGGAAACAGGTAGAGTTAATAACATTGTAGGTTCTCCCTTTGATACAAGAATGCCCATCTTGGACATGATATTTTTTAAGTATAAAAACAAAACACATGTGGCATTTAAATTCACTTCTACACTTGTCTTATACTATAATGATGTTTCCTTGTTGCTCCACTTTATGGGAAATATTGAGACCATTAGACCATCAACCTCCCCAATGGACCCTCTGTAGCTCAATATAAATCTGAACATTAATTTTTCTCTAGTCTTAAATGATAACTTTATTCTCCTTTTCTTCAAAGCAAACTTTTCTTTTTGTTTCCTACCCAATGAATTCTCTTAATGAGAATAATGGTGAGAAAAATAATGACAATTGTAAATCTTAAAATTTACCGCATTTTCACAATTTTTTCTCAAAACTATTACTATAACATCTTCAAATGAAAAAATTGCAGCTTAAATAAATTAAGTAATTTTCCCCTGAAAGTCTCTGTTTTATTGTTATTTTTGTTATGTTTTTCTTTTCGGTAATTCTTCCTGTTAACTTCTCCATTTGGTTATTTCTTCCTCGTACTTCCATGAACTCCTCTTCTTTCTTTTCCATAATATGAATGTTCTCTAATGTTCTGATCTCAGCCTTCTTCTCATTGGGCTACATTTTCCCTATAGCATCTGGCCGACATTAATTACCATCTATATTCTATGACTCCCAAATAGATTGAACTATCTCCTGGACATCCATATATTTGTTTGTCACAAAGATTAATATGAAGCACCTTGAGAGCAGTATCAATATCTCTTTCACTGGACTCTTTTGTCTTCAGAACATATCTTACACCTAGTTGCACTCAAAAATGGTTTCAAATTTGTCATCTCATAATTCCGTATCACAGTAAAATGAAACAGTAATATGACACACCCCCCTAAGCTATTTGAGGCTTAAAAAATGTACTTCAAGAATCTGTCAAGGACTCTCCAGATTTGGGTTGCTATCATTGCTAAAAATTGATAGTTAAAGATCATCTTTTCACTGGAGGAGATTAAAAATTACAAAAAGGGGAAAAACATCATGAAAGTTGGCTACGGGGTTGTATCTTTATGGCAGCATACTTATGAGATATTACTATCTCTTTGTTGAGCTGTTTGTAAATGAAACACCTTGATATTTTCAGGGGCGTAACATTTGATCCTGGAGAACAATAATTTATTCTTCATTATATAAAGATAGCAATACAGGTACTGGTTTATTCATTTTCTAAAGTTACCCACCTGTCATGGAAAACAAAATTATAGATAAAGTAAGAATGCCATTCCTTGGCTTAGAGTTGGCAGTTCTTCTTTCTGAAGGTCAATCATAATCCACAATATGTCTTATCTTGTTGAATATACTTTGAATATATCTTGTTGAATACAAACACTATCATTTTGTGTTCCAGCCTAAAATATTGGGTGTGTTAAGTTTCACTGTGGCTTATAATCATTTTTGTTTATGTTAAAGTAGTATCACTTGAATTTTAACTCCAAATTTCTTATATTCACTTAATCCATATATTGCTTTTTAAAAAATCTACATAGTAATGTGAACTCAGTGCCTAAAATAGTACTTAATATATGTAGTTTGAAAGAATATGGAAAGAAAAACAAGAAGAAAGGCTGGGACAAAGAAGGGAGGGAGAGACGGAGAAAAACTGGAAAGAAAGAATATAATCAAACATGTTAGAATAAACCTTGAACATGACGGCATATTTTAAAATCATCCTCACTCCAATCGTTATTTAGAGGAAGCCTACATAGTTACAATATTTAGAAATCAAATGCCAAAATAATGTATTTGACTTACTTGTCTCAATCAAATAATTTTATTCATTTTCTGGCAATACAAAGAAAAAGGACAATTTCCAACGGGGAGAATGGGTTACTAATTAATTGCTGTGAGTACTTAGAAGCTTATTTACTGTCTGACTGTTTAATAGACATGTTGTTATAATTATACTTTTAACGTGAAGGTAAATTCAGAAATTGCATATATGTTTATCTCTTGGCTAGCAAAATGATTTTTTTGCTTAATCCTAACTAAAGTACTTACATGCATAAATGCATAGCCCATGGACACAGGCAATGGGGTAGTGAAGGCCTGGGATGGGGTGAGAACTGGGTGGAGGAGGGTAATGGGAGGAAAATGGGTGGCATCTGTAATACTCTCAACAATAAACAGAGAAAAAAGAAAAAAATGATCATTCTGCAAAGTCATTTACTGTTTCAAAGTTTGACACGAGCTTTCTTAAGTCATTTTATCTCCATATCTCAGTTATGCATTCTCTTTATATTTTTATTTGTCATTAAAGTTTTCTTTGTTTTGCATAATTAATAGCACACACCAACCATTTAAATGTTTTACTCAGTCATTGTATTTAACATCTTAATTTTTTAAAAAGAAAAAAATTTCATTTTTTCAAACATTTTTAATTGTACCCTTTGCATATGTTTTTCCAAAGCCAGCAAGTATGATTTTTGGCAGATAAACACCACTTTCTGTAGGCCTCTTCCTTATATAAAACCGAGGAACAGTAACACTACGACTGCATCTTTTCTTGCATCATGACATGGTTGAAATTCTGTACAGTGCTTACACGGTGGGAAAATTCAATTACACTTAATACCTCATAGTATGAATAACATCAATGTTCTTAATATAAATAGGTAAGGAAAACTGTGTACAAGAACCAAGGAAGATAACGTATGAAGCATTATCACCTCTTGTGTTTAATGATTAAAAATGTTAACTTGTATATACAACAGAAATAAGTGATTATGCCCACTAAGAGAGATGTGCAAGGGGGTTTGTAGAGATATTATTTATAAAAGGAAAAACAAGCAACAAAAAATTTCAAACAACCGAAATGTCTATCAACGGGAGAATATGTAATAATTTATCGTTTACTCATACAATGGATTATAACTCAGCAATGAAAATAAATTATCACTACCTGGATGGTTCTCACAGACATGCATAAAAGAAGCCAAACACAAAAGAATATATACTGTATAATGCCATTTATATGAAGCTCAAGTTAGGTGACACTAACCTGGTTTAGATGATATGGTAGTACCATTTTGGATGGAATATTGATAAGGGGAGGCAAAAGTGAGCCTTCTGGGGTTACTCAAAATGTTCTGTATTTTAATCTGAGTAGTATTTACAGGAGTACATATAGATGTAAAAGCTTGCCAGCTGTATACTTACGATTTGTACACTTTATGTAAATACCTCAACAAAAAAGAAACAACTGTTAAAAATTTTTTACAAAATGTAATATTTCTATTTTTCAGGGGCAATGTGGTCCTGTAATATTTTATCATTACTGACATTAAAAATTTCAGGAGAAAATCATTTATTATTTTCTTATATATTTCAATTAGATAAAATATGAGCTTTGTAAATTCCGTAATTATTAAATAGTCTTCACGATATATTTTAATTTTCATTTGTGTGATTCAAATATGGTTCCTTTTCACCTGCACTGGCTCTAAATTCATTTGCATACAATTAACCTGAGGAACTATAACAAATGGTGCCAGATAAAACTTTTATTTTTAATAAAATAGTGTGTAGAATTTAATAATTTTTTCCAATTCTATTTCTCACAGTAGACACAAAAAAGGTCTGTATTTTGTATTGGTTAATTAATATTCTGTCACTTCTTTTAAATATTTCTTCAATCGGTTTCTTTTCTTTTCCTTTTTCTTTTTTGAGGTGTTGATTTTTTAAATGTTATTTTAAAATATTTCTTTTTACTTTTCAGTTACAGTTGATGTACAATATCATATCAGTTTCAGGTGTACAACCCAGTGATTAGCCATTTATGTAACTTAGGAAACAATCACCTGATAAGCCTAGTACCCTCTGACACCACAGAGTTATTACAATATTATTGGCTATATTCCCTATGCTATACTTTACATCCCCTTGACTATTCTGTAACTACCAGTTTGTATTTCTAATCCCTTCACCTCTTTCACCCAGCCCCTACACTCCCTTCCATGTGGCAACCATCAAAATGTTCTCTGTATATATGAGTCTATTTCTGTCTTGCTTGTTTTATTTTGTTTTTTAGATTTTTACATAAGAGTGAAATCATCTAGCAGTTGTATTTCTCTGTCTGATTTATTCCACTTAGCACAGTGCCCTCTAGGTCTATCCAGGTTGTTACAGGGGCCAAGATTTTATTCTTTTTTGGCTCACCCATCATATATATGCACCACATCTTCTTAGGGAAGTTTTCTGTCATTATTTTGTCAAAAAGATTTTCAATTTACTGCTCTCTTCCCCTTATGGTACCACCATGACGCTAATGTTGGTACACCTGAGGTTGTACCAGGGGCTCCTTACCCTATCTGATTTAGGGGAGATTATTTATTTATTTATTTTTTGTTTTGCTGTGCTGATTGGTTGTTTTCTGCTTTCTTATCTTCCAAATCTCTGACTTGATCCTTTGTTTCATTTACTCCATTGTTGATTCCCTATAATGTACGCTTCATTTCAGTTGGTGTATTCTTCATTTCTCACTGGTTCTTTTTTTTGTCTTCTACCTCCATTGTTATGTTTCCTATCGTTTTCTTCTCGCTGAGGTTACTGAGCATCCTTATAACCAGTGTTTTGAACTCTGCATCTAGTAGATTGCTTGTCTCTATTTGGCGTAGCTCTTTTCTGAAGTTTTATTCTGCTTTTTCATCTGGGACATGCTTCTTTGTCTCCTCATTTTGGCTGCCTCCATGTGTACGTTTCTATGGATTTGGTAGAGTTGGTATATCTCCTGGACTTGGTAGAGTGACCTAATGTAGCAGCTGTCCTATGGTGTCCAGTGGCACAGCCTCTCCAGTTGCCTTATCTGGGCACCCCAGGTGCAGCCTATGTGTGGATTGTATACAGCCTCCTGTTCTAGTTGAGCCTTGATTGCTATTGGATCCTTAATGAGAGGAATTTACCCCCAAGCTGAAAGGATGCAAGGACTGACAAGAACAACTGTAGAGGATCTGCTGGGCAGGGGCTGACCCTACAGAGCAGGACTCACTTCAGTGGGGCACTCATGCCCTCTGAGTTTGTCCCTTGAGTGTGTCGCTTGTGGAGATGGCTGGGTCATGCTTTGGCATGGTCTGAACCTGGCCACTGGGTGCATTGGCTCTGGACTCTCCTGAGGGATGCAAGCCAAGTTAAGCTGCCACCTGTGCCCCCCCGGGGGCCACTGGGCATTAGTTACAAAGCACCCTGAAGATGGCTGCTACTTGTCCTGGCCTTGGAGGTGCCTGGGAGAGACCAAGCTGCAATCAAAGGCTGGTTGCCGCTAGTACCAGGCCTTGGGTCACTTAGCAAGAGGTATGTGGCACACAGAGGGCAGATACTGTGTATTTGAAAGATTTTAGAGTAGTCCAAAGCATGAGCCCAGACAGGCCTTTTGTACAGAAAAGTCACCAGAAACAGCTTGGATGGGTCTGCAAGTTGGGAGGTTGGGACTCAGGGATTCACCAGGACTGGGTGGATAGTGATAGCCAGGTTATGGAGACTCAGATGTGGCACCCACCTGCCAGCTCTGTAGGGGGAGGGCTCAGAAAAGGAACAATGTCCTCTGCTAGCACTTCCATCTGGGAGAAAGCTGCCCTTCTAGCCCTTGCTGGACAATTCAGTTTCTCCTCATGTGTTCCTGATACCTTTCAAGCTGTTACAACTCCAAGTAAGTCTGCACATGGGCCCTTTAAGAGGAACTGCCTGGGACTCTAGCAACCCCCGTCTCACTCATCTACAATCACCACTAGTTTTCGCAGCCAGAAATAATCAAATTTCTCTTCCCAGATTGGAACTCTAGGCTGGGTAGCCTGGTGTGGGGCTGGGATGCCTCGCTCCTCAGGGGGGACCTCCACAGCTGAGATATCTCTCCTCATTTTTATCCGCCACACATGGGTGTGGGACCAGCTTTTTCTGCATCTCTGCTCCTCCTACCAGTCTTGATGTGACTTCTTCTTTATATCCTTAGTTATACGACTTCTGTTCAGTTAGATTTCAGGCCATTCTGAATGATGGTTGTTCTGGAGGTTAGTTGTAATTTTGATGTGGTTGTGGGTGGATGCAAGCACAGCATTTTCATACTTTGTCAATTTGACCAGAAGCCCTTCAGTCTGTTCTTAATCGTCACCCTTAATGGAGTTTCCTACAAATGAGCCCTTATAATTATGCACCAATCTATTTGCACACCCTCTTAAACCATCATCCAGTCTGATATTTTGCTCCACTTTTAATCTTTCTTTATATTGATGCCATGGTCGTTAATCTAAAATACAATTCTCCCCATGTTATATGTTGACTTAGCCTCTTCAGACCTTTACCATCAGTTCTTGACACTCTTTCTCTTGCACTCAAACTCTTTGTTACATTTTCCTGTCTGTTCAGGCTTCCAACACCTTACATTTTCTCACTTCCTTGTTTCTGTAACTCTCCACATACTGCAGGATCTGGCACAACACTTACTCTGATCTTTACATAAATACGCCTGCTTATTCATTTGGGAAATATAAATATTTTTAGTATCTCATAACATTTTGACTCTTAGTATATACCCACAACAGTATCTTGATTGACTTATCTTTTGTATAAGTTTATCAGAAAGTAAGCTCCTTGAAATCAGGGATCTTAATCTTAATTTTCTTTTTATTCCTAGTGTCACAGTGCTTTAGCACATATAATGATCGATACTTTAAAAAAAAATGTTTTCCAATTGATTTTAGAGAGAGGAAGGATGAGAGAGAGAAAAACATCAATTGGTTGCCTCCCACACATGCCCTGGCCGAGGTTCAAACCCACAACCTGGGTATGTGCCCTGACCAGGAATCGAACCCCCTACTTTTTGAAGTAAGGGATGACACTCCAACCAACTGAGCCACATGGGCCAGGGTGATCCGTACATGTTGGGCAAAGTATTGAACAAGTTACTATTTTATTATAGCAACTTTAGCAGGGCTCAAAATCAAGTTCTATTCATTATCTTTATGCTTGTTTTGGTGGGTGCCATGTTTATAAGTACATGAGAAAATTAGAGGATAACTTCTTATTAGTTACATTAACAGTATATAATATATGTGTGTCCTAAACCATGTTCGTATTTACTTATATGTTTTTTATTAAATTATAATTTTTATGTAGATATTTTTCTAAAATTAGCTTACAGAATTTCCTTCAGGTAACCAAATATACTTCCACATACACACAGACACTGAGCTGTGCTTGACTCAAAATCTAAATTGAAAAAGATTACTCACTGCAGAAGTGGGATGACAGAGTGCTCTTAAATGTAAAAATCACTAGACTAAAAGTCAGTATTTCCTGGCCTGAGTCCAGTTGTGTCCTTAGACCCATCACATGACATCGTTGGATCTCTTTTCCGCTCCTGGTAAAACTAGAGTAACTTCCACCTTGGATATTCCTTGCATCTACTTACTGGGAAAGCTATACATAATTAGTGGCAATACCCCAAATATTAACATATGCTCTACTCTGAGTTTAAAATTACAAATGAATTATAAACCCATAGTTTGCCGTCTCATATGACATGGAAAAGAAGCTTGGAACATAACAGAAAAGAAGAAAAAAACACAATAATGTACTAATCAGCAAAGCTAACATTTGAATTAAGAAACTCTTGTTCCTATGACTTAGGAAACAACTTTATTTTAACCTCTGTTCACTACTAGTTGTATATTACATCTTTAAATAGAAATGGGTAGGTTAATATACAATTACCCAATGATCTACATCAATTCTCTGTTTAATCATAATAGTGGCATAAGGATCAATTGTAATTTTACTCTCAACCATGTTATAAAATTAATCTCTCTCTCTCTCTTTCTCTCTCTCTCTCTCTCTCTCTTTTTGATTTTCCTGTATGGCTACTGATTCATCTAGAAAGGTGAAATATATTTATCCACAGGAACTATTCATAATCTATTTTTCAAATGTTTCTGCTTTATTTCAATAGTACATTATTATAGTGGAACCTATTACCTTGTAAGCCTTCTCTAAGAAGAATAGACTATATAAGCTTGTATTATCTAACGATATTTTTCTCTTAGCATTTATTTTATCTTCAGAATCAGCATACAGCAAAATTCCAACTTTGAGTATCCATTTATCTTCATTTATGCATCATTTTCATCTGAAAATGAATGGGTTAATCTGAAGAAACTTTGAGCTTCTTATATTATTAAGTATTGTATATGCCTAATTTAGGATTCTAATGACATTTGTGATACTGTATGTCTAGCATGTATTTTTAGATGTTAATTGTTTAAATTGACTGTAATAAATAACATAGCATAATGCAAAAAATACTTCTAAATTTCATTTCTTGTAACCTTTTTTTCAATGACATGTAACTTAGATATATTATAACACTTTAGTATGAAATAGCAATATACCAGAACTTCAAAAATCTCTTCTTACTAATAAAATAAATAGATGAATAATAACTACACTAAACAAAAGATGCAAAATTTTTTACAGAAATAGTACAATTAAAGCATCAGAGGCAAGTGGCTTTTAAGAAATTAATTCTAAAAGATGTAGATATCAGTGCTGAACCTCTTTAGTCATCAGGAAAATACAATTTAAAAGCAATATGAGATACACATGCTAGAAAAGCCAAAGTCAAAATGACTAGAAAATTAAGTGTTGATTAGGAAGTAGAGCAACAGGAAATCTTATCTATTGCAAACAGGAATGTCAAATGACTCCCAAATGCTACCCTAGAAAAGTGTTTAGAAGTTTTTGAAAATATTAACCCTCAGTGAAGGGAATTTAGATTGGTGCAGTCACTGTAGAAAACAGTATGGAGTTTCCTCAAGAAATTAAAAATGCACATGCCATATGACTCAGCTATTCCACTTCTGAGAATATATTTCAAGAAACCCAAAACACTGGTTCGAAAGAATGCATACACCACTATGTTCATGGCAGCATTATGGACACATCGATTATTTGTCTCAGGGCCGGTATCAAACCTGTAACCCAACTACATGCCTTTGAACAGGAATCAAATCCCTGAGCCTTTGGTGTGTGGGCCGATGCTCTAACCATTGAACAACACCCGCCAAGGCCTTCAACCATTTTTTAATTGGGTTGCTTGATTTTTTGGTGTTGAATTGTTTAAGTTCTTTATAAATTTTATATATTAATCCCTTATTAGATATGTCACTGGTGAATATGTTCTTTCATTCAGTGGCTTGTCTTTTCATTTTCTTGTTGGATTCTTGTGCTGTGCAAAAACTTTTTAGTTTGATGTAGTTTTATTTATTTATTTTTTCGTTTGTTTCTCTTGCCTGAGGCGATACACCGGAAAAAATATTGCTATGAGAAATGTCCAAGATTTTACTATGTTTTCTTCCAAGATTTTTATGATTTTGAGATTTATGTTTGTCTTTAATACATTTTGAGTTTATTCTTGTGTATGACGTAAAAGAAGGTGGTCTAGTTTCATTTTTTGTGCCTATCTTTCCAATTTTCCCAACCCCATTTATTGAATGGGCTGTCTTTACTCCATTTCTTATGTCCTTTATCAACTATTAAATGATCATAAAGGTGTGGGTTTATTTCTGGGCTCTCCATTCTGTTTCATTCATCCTTATGTCTGTTTTTCTGCCAGTGTCATGCTGTTTTGATTGCTATGGCCTTGTCATGTAGTCTCATATAAGGTAGAATGATTCCTCCATTTTGTTCTTTTTTCTCAATATTGCTGTGGCTATTTGGGGTCTTTCACTGTTCTATATAAATACAAATATTCTAGTTCTGTGAAATACTCCATTGATATCCTAAGTGGAATTGCATTGAATCTGTAGATTGCTAGGGGCTGTGTGGACATTTTAACTACGCTAATTCTCCCTATCCATGAATATGGTATATACTTCCACTTATTTGTATCTTCCTTAATTTCTTTCTTTAGTTAACTTTCTGAGTAAAGGTCTTTTACATCCTTGGTTAAATTTACTCCTATGTGGTTTTTCTTAAATGCAGTTGTGGACAGAATTGTCTTCTTAGTTTCCCTTTCTGATAGTTCATTATTGGTGTATATAGGTGCAACTGATTTCTGAATGTTTATTATGTATCCTGCTACTTTGCTGAATTCATTGGTCAGTTCTAATAGTTTTTGGTGGAATCTTTATGGTCCTCTATATAGAGTATCATGTCATCAGCAAATAATGACAGTTTTACTTCTTCCTTTCCAATTTGGATGCCTTCTATTTCCCTTTCATGCCTGATGGCTGTGGCTAGGACATCCAGTACTATGTTGAATAAGAGTGGTGAAGGCAGACATCTCTGTCTTGTTCCTGGTCTTAAAGGAAACACTTGTAGTTTTTCCCTGTTGAGTATGATATTGGCTATGTGTTTGTCATATGTGGCCATTATTATGCTGACGCTTGTTCCCTGCTTTCTTACAATGCTGACAGTTTTTCTCATTAATAGGTGTTGGATTTTATAAAATAATTTTTCTGCATCTATTAACATGATCATGTGATTTTTATTATTTATTTATTTATTTGCTATATCATGTTTCATAATTTGCACATATTATACCAATCTTGCATCCTCAGAATAAATCCCACTTTATCATTGTTTATGATTCTATAAATTTATTGCTGGATCTTGTAGCTAATGTTTATTGCAGCTTTTGCATCTATGTGCATCAGGGATATTGGCCTATAATTTACTTTCTTTGTACTGTCTTTATCTGGTTTTGGAACTAGGATTTGGCTGGTCATGTAAACTGTGCTTGAGTGTCTTCCATCCTAGTGAATTTTTTGGAATAGTTTGATAAGGATAGGTGTTAGTTCTCTTTGAATGTTTGGTAAAATTCACCTGTAAATCTATCCAGTACAGGACTTCTGTGTGGGGGGGATTTTTTATTACTGTTTCAATTTCACTAGCTGTAATTGGTCTATTCAGAATTTCTGACTCCCTGATTCAGTTTTGGAAGCTTTCTCTGTTTCTAGGAATTTATCCAAGTTTCAGTGACGCATAATTTTTAAAGATGTTTTATCATTGTGGTTTTGTTTTAATTTCCGTCATCATCCTGAGTGAAGTTTTTAAAATTAGGATGCTCTTTCCAATGACCATTATGATGATATATAAAAATAATACTTAATGTTTATATTAAAACAATTTCTCTCTGAAATGTGATTTATATACCTTCTTATTTAATACAGTTCCCACTTTATTGTATATTATATTTATTCTAGATAAGGAAATTGTAGTTTAAGGAGATTAAGCAATCTCCAAGGTCACTGTAACCTTTGTACATGAATATTAAGCTTCCTTCCTGAACTTTCACCTTCTTGGCTTCCACAATTCAAAAATTGCTTGGAAATTATTCTCTTTTATGCTGTTCTTTCCATTCCTTGGCATTCTCATGGTCTTCTCAATTTCTTTTCTACACTCCCTTGCTGTCATCAAAGTTGCCAACTTCTCTTATGATTCTATAGCAATATAACACAAACTGCTTTTTTAGTTAAATAAACCATGGGTTTTGTCATAAACTGTAGAGCATATTTTCATTGTAGGAGAAGTAAAAGAAGGACAAGAGAAAGAGGGGAGAAAAGGGGAAGGGGAGGAGGAAGACAAGGAGAATGGAAATCCACAATAAATGTCATCATAAGCACCCATTTAGAGGTTGCATCTTTAGGCCACCAGCTTAATGCCACACCTGAGATACAGCAGTCACTCTTCATTGCTTTTTCCCTTCTATGAAAGACACTGACATTTTCAAACAGCGTGCTATTTGAAAGGCATATATGATACCTTTTTTCCTTAATTATGAAATAACAGGACAAGTTCTGGCTCATCAATATTCTAAAATGACCTACTGTTCCTGGAAGATGAAACCGTAAGCATCACACAAAGGCTGCTCCTAAGTTTAGAGTCCACTGTTCCTGTTTTCTTCTATCACACACAATCCCCACACTTCCTATCACCTTGAAGCACAAAAGGATGTAAAATACTGCCTACATTTTGGTGTCCCAACCCCAAATATGGGAGAGTTTAGTTAATGGTAGGTTTTAATTGTGTGTATTAGCATCTGTTACTTCTTATTACCTGGCAGGTGTGTCTTTTTCTTTCTTTCTGATGTTGTAGTTCAGTAGTGCCTTTGGATCTCTAGTTCACATTTTGTTCAGTAGGCTGTGAATATCATAAATCTATTGGAATAGTGCCTAGTGACATGACTTAAGAGAAGCCACTGCAGAAATAAATGGGACTAGAAAGGAGCTGAGGTAAGCAAGAGAGAGAGAAAAAAAAGAGAAAGGAAGAAAGAAAATCACTTGATATTCCCAAAATATATAAAGCAGGATTTTTTTTAAATCATACTTCATTTCATACTTAATGAGCCTGATGTAACTTTCTCCCATTGAGAATATACTAGACTTTGCATTTGTTTTGCATTGAGAAATCAACTCTATATCTAAAACCTGTAGAAATCAATAAAAAAGAATAAGAATTGTTTAAATTGAATTGGACTTTATTTGGTTTAATAAATCATTAATAATGTTCTGTTTATCACTTATAAAATAACAACATCTAATGCAGTTGTTCAAATAGAGCATGGAAGGTTCACTTAACAAATATTTCCTTATAACACCTGATAAAGAATGAAACCTTAAATTCTATTTATAGGGTCACACCTATAGACACATAATTCACTTATGAGTCAACTATGTGGATTCTCTAAGTTTACTGTAAACAAAGAATCACCTGGAGATATTGATAACATTAAGTTGCTATTGCATCTCCTAGATTCTGATTCAACATTCCTGGAAAGAGGGCCTATGAATTTGCATTTCCATCAAGCTCTCAGGTGATGCTGAATCTTGATGGTCACATGAACAACATTTTGAGTAACAATGCACTCGGACACAAAATATACCTAAAGCTTAAATATGGCTTTTTGCATATTCAGCTCTGAGTACGTTACATTATCCAACCAGTAGCAAAGAGTTCAATTTTTACACAAATTTGCCTAGGGACTTAGTGAAAAATAATTGCTCCTCCTATGTGGTTGAATCATGTCAAAACATGGTTCCCAGTAAGGAACATGAGCCCATAAAAACTCAAAGGTACAGCATTCTTTATCTCTTTTTTCCTGCACAGCAAAAGAAAACAGCCTCAAAATACAAAGGAAACCCACAGTCTGGGAAAACAGATTTGCCAAGGATATATCTGATCAGAGGCTAATTTCCAAAGTGTACAAAGAACTCATATTACTCAGCAAGAGGAAGACAAACAACCCAATTAAGAAATGGGCAAAGGACCGGAATAGACACTTCTCCAAAGAGGACATACAGATGGCCAAGAGATACATTAGAAAATGCTCAAAGTCGCTCATCATCAGAGACATGCAAATTAAAACCACAATGAGGTATCACTTTACACCTGTCAGAAAGGCTACCATCAACAAATCAACAAACGACATGTGCTGGCGAGGGTGTGGGGAAAGGGGAACCTAGTACACTGCTGGTGGGGATGCAGACTGGGGCAGCCACTATGGAACACAGTGTGGAGGTTCCTCAAAACATTGAAAATGGAGCTGCCTTTTGACCCAGGGATTTCACTCCTAGGAATGTATCCTAAGAATCCTGAAACACTAATCAGAAAGAATATATGCACCCCGATGTTCATAGCAGCACAGTTTGCAATAGCTAAGATCTGGAAACAGCCCAAGTGCCCATCAGTAGCTGAGTGGATAAAAAAGCTATGGGACATCTACACCATGGTATACTATGCAGCTGGAAAGAAGAAGAAGCTTGTACCCTTTGGGACAGTGTGGATGGACCTGGAGAAAATTATGCTGAGTGAAATAAGCCAGGCAGAGAAAGACAAATATCACATGATCTCGCTTACACGTGGAATCTAAAGAACTTAATAAACGGATGAACAGAATAGATTCAATGACATGGAAGCATGGATCAGACTGATGAATATCAGAGGGATGGAGGAGGGCAGGTGGGTGGAGGGGGAGAGAGTCACCAAAAAATTTATATGCATATATGCACAACCCAAGGACACGGACAATGGTGGGGAGAGGGGCTGGGGAGGGGGGTGGGACTGGGTGGAACGGGTCATTGGGGAGAAAAAGGGACATCTGTAATATTTTAAACAAAAATAAAATTTAAAAATTAAAAAAAAAGACTCAAAGGAAGTAAATTCAATACCAAAAGATAAGTATCCATTTACTATGTGAGACATAGAGGACTGAGCTACTGTGCTCATCAGACTTTAATACTAAAAACCGTTTTATTATCTAATGTTCAATAGATTACTGCATTTTGGCAACATTTGAATATACTTTAAGACTTGAAATATTCTCAAGTCAGTAGAATAAAGGTACATTGTAATCATTTATACGTGACACATTGGAAATAAATGATTACTCCAATTGCATTATAACATTTGCCACCATATATTACAGAACCAGTAAAGTTTTGATAAGATGGTATCATTTGGGCCAAGGGTTTTTCCATCTTGGACATACGTTTGTTCAAATAGGGCAGATGGTGTTCTACAGAAACACTTCTACCACTTCAATTCATTTCTATGCTTACTTTTCCCTAGCATACTTTTCTCTGGGTCTATTCGTGCATAGCTAGACAAACACTGGGATGAACACGTGATGGGTACAATTGTTTCCTGGTCACTCTGCTTCACAATCTTCTGTTGTAAAATTTAAGTCTCTCTGTGCGGACAGATTTTGGGCATTATTTTTAGTTATATAACATGATCTCATAATTGACATGACTTAGAAAAACAAATAGAAGATTTCAGGGTATATAAGTACATCAGTCCTCTAGAAAGGCACATAGACCTTCGCAATTTCAATTTCTCGAACTCTTGCATCTCATCTTGGGTAAAAGGTAATATATTCATGGACAATCTAATATGGCACCTTGCTCCGATATTTCTTTGCTAGAATAAGTTATAAACCATTTTTAAAATGTACATTATCTATTGTAAGTTTTGCATAAAGAAACAATTTAAAGAAGTGATGAGTCTATGTTCGGATTTGAAGTTGAGGATGGGATCACAATGCCCCTAAATTTACAACAGGCACTATAGAGAAATAAGGATTTGGAACAAGGGGGAGTTATGTTCATGTTCTCCATAAATGGGATATCCTAGATATCCTTTTATTTTCTTGACTCAATATATAATAGCCACCGTGTTAATATTTAACTTTAACTTAAAGGGCAAGGTTATCTTTTATAGGAAAAACATGTCTTGAGTAGCATAACATCTATTTTTGAAAATATTTGTATTACTTCAAAGGTTTAATTAATCTTCATCAACATTACTGTATTACCACCACTAATTCATTTTCCACTATCTTTTATTGTTCTTTTTATCATAAAAATAGTTTCTGATTTTCTGCATAATTAGTAATGTATAATAGGCTATTTTGTTTTATTAATTTTCTTCAATATACTTTTATTTCACCTGTGGTTTGGTTGGAGACAGTGTTTATAGCATATCAAGCTTTTGTTATTATGTCTTTCGGATAATATTCTTTCAAAGATACTAAACTATCCACCTGGGTATCTATCTATCTGTCGAAGACCAGTTTCTGTGAATTTCCCTTAATCCTGTACTCTCAATGAAATTTGAAATATGAACAACACTAAGCTGCATCCTTGCTTATATCATAACATGACTGAATGTTTGGTAAGTAGTAGAGGGTATCAAAGTCTTCATCAAGAAATATATAATTTTCTCAGTTTTTACAAAACACAGTCCTGGGTTTAAACCAATGAGGCAAAATCAGCAGATAAGCAACAAGGGAAATACAATCAGTCACAACATGTACTTCACATGTTAGAGATTTAGTTATTGGCAGAAGAATCTTTTTTTTTATCACCAGGAAAAGGTGCTACTCTACTGTTTCATCAAAACTGAGGGGCAAAATCGATCAGGGGAAAAAAGCTTTCACTCACTATTTACCTTACAGTTTGCATTATGTTTTTACTTAGAAGTCTATAACTGAGAAATAATCTGCTTTATTTTCTATACAACAGCAAAAAAACTGAGTTCATGTGTATGTACTGAATTACAAAAACCTCTCAGAGTCCCCGATTAGGGTCATTTCCTTGAAAAAGATTATTTTGAGATTAAATAATTTTTACTAATTCAATTTCTCAATGTATCTGAAAATATTTCCCCTGAAGCTTCCTTAATTTGAATTTTCTCTACCCATTATCATTAATTTTCTAATACTAGGGCTACAACACCTCCACAAATCTCAAGCCAGAAACCTGACTGATTTTTCTACCTCCATTATAAAACCTGTCTCTGTTGCTTGAATTCTAACTTTTAATCACTTCTTTAAACTCTACTTGATCCATTACCCCATATGTCATTATGTAAGGCTCTATATTATTAGCACAACCATCTAAATGGTCAGCCAGTGTCCATTTTGGTTCTTCTTACCTGGTGAATTATTTCATTTCCTATATGCTATCTCTCTCTCGTGTGTGTTTCTTTGCAGGTTCCCCAAATCTCTCTTTATTTATTCTGTTTACTCTAACACAAGCTTTACCCTTTTCTTTACTTTAATATTCCCGACACCCATTCTCTAGGCCTGTTTAAGATGTCCACTCTGTCTGCTTGAATGATGCTCTATTATTTCTGTGCCACAGCACTTATCTTTACTTGGCAACGTCCCCTCCAGGTCTCTAAGGTCCATGAGGTCGGGCAATGTGTTTTAATACTCTTTGTATTTCTGGTCTGCTTCACAAAGCTGTGGCTCCTGCTCAGGTCAATAAATGATGCGCAAGTGCAGGAATGAATGTGTTTCTCATCTGTCACATGTGCTTTCACAGGACTCAGCAAACATGAGGATCTTTGTCTTCGCCCTCATCATGGCTCTCATGGTTGCCATGATTGTAAGTATATCAGAAAATTGTGAAGAATAGTTCCCCGGGAATTATGCAGAGATTGCTTCTTATTTCTTGTGTTCTCGACCACATTTGCATTGTCCGAACATGGCGTCATCAATTCCAATGGTTTTGTATGGACATTTTCCTTGAATTAACCTGCTTCAGTACATTAGGACCTAGAATAAATCTCGAGTAGACACACAGAGACACTAAGCACATACAGAGGTGCAAGTGAAAAAAATAAAAACCCAAGAAGATCAGAGAAAAACATAGTCATAGCACCAGACTGTACCTTTATCATTAACATGTCCATGTACAGCAACTGAAAACACTTGAGGCCCTGAGCCAATCCAAATTTTAACTTTTCAATTTCACTTTCTTGGTCACAGTGAAAGATTTTCTTCTTATCACACAAAAGAAATTTGGACCTGAGTGAATTGATATGGGAATGTAGCAAATTAATTATAGCCTCAGCCTAGTCTTCATTCCGTCACTAAACATGAAACAACTAGCTTAGTGTATAAGTTACCTGAGGCTTTGCCTCCACTTTCTTTAATCATAATTGTGGCAGCCAAGTGGGTATTGGCACTCAATCTAGAATTATAAAACTGAGATGTTCATTATTTTCTTTTCTTTTTTTCAAGAATGCTGATTCTTCATCTGAAGAGGTAAGACATATTCATGTACTCAGAAACTTGATGAGTAAATTTGAATAATAATTTTAATTCATTCTTTCTTTTAACAGGAACATCCTCACCAAAGAGACAGAATTGCTGTAGGTATTCCTCAGATAATGTGGTATAATAAAATACATTTTCTTGTCTGAGAATTTATTATAGTAGAAGAATCAATACTTATCTCTGATACATATTTGTTTAGTGAATGGTTAAAGTATACATTGAGTATATTTATTTATTATATACTGATAAAGGACCCAAAGGTTGTGCCCTGGTAGCATTTAGATAGAAACTTATAATGCTACCCTGAAGAAAACAATTATTTTCACAGAATGTAAGTATCTTTGTTTGGTAAATAATTGCCTTGGCCTAAAGAATAGTTGAAATTCTAAATCTATTAGATATAATTTATGCATAATAGAGCATAGAGGCCGCTAATAACACACATGATGAAGGAAGTTTTCACCCCTTGATTCTTGTGGAGGATGATGCAGTCAGAGTTGAAGTGAAGTTGACTTTGTTAAACAAGATAGAAAATTTCATTTATTTAACATTTTTATGAAATGTAATCTTGATATATTATTTTCACATGCCATATCAATATGATAAAGTCTCAAAAATTCTTACCAATATATTAAATGGGTTAGTTTTAATGTGGCACCAAATTAAAATATGGAGAGATGAAGGATATTGAATTTAACATGAGAGAATATTAAAGAAAGTAAGAGTTTGAAGAGATAGTAAGGTCATTATAGGTCAAGAGTAAGACTTAGCAATTCCACCTAACCTGGAATTAGCAAATTCCTTCTCCCTGGAAAATTCAAAGATGGGCAAAGTAAGAGCTTGGAGATAATATTTTATGTGGTGTATCACATTTGTTGATTTGAGAATATTATACCAGCCTTGCATCCCCATGGAGGTAATATTTTAAAGAATATTTAAAACTTCTGTGAGTGGTTGGCTATAATTGATGGCTCCACCTGTATTATAAAACAACAAAATTGTCAACATATAGAATAACTGTAAATGTTTTCTTATTTTTCTCTTCCTTTAAACATTTTCTTATAAAAGAGTGAAAACCTACCTAAAGATTTGAGAAATCAAACCTGTAGATGGTCAACAAATTCCTACAAACTTTAACAGCCTGAGTTTCTAATGGGAATTATCGTGAAATTTTAACACTATCATTGTCTCAATTCTCTGCAATTCTATCTTTTCAGGGAGGATATGAACAGTATCCATATCGATCCTCATACCCAGGGCAATACCCAGCCGCATACCCAGCCGCATACCCAGCCGCATACCCAGACGCATACCCAGCCGCATACCCAGCCGCATACCCAGACGCATACCCAGCCGCATACCCAGACGCATACCCATACCCATACCCATTGAGAAGATAGTACTAAGCACAGGACAGATGACAGAGGTAAGCTGCATCTAATGACATTTTTTGTTCTCCAGAAATTTCAGTGGTGAGAGTTAAAACAAGAATCCATAAAACGAAGCCATCAAACCTAAAGCCAAACAGTTTGAGCACTACAGCTCTCCTAAAGTGCATTCATTCATCTAAATGTTTCTAAAAGAAAACTTCTGTGCTGCTGTGGTTAGAGGAGGGCTTTCACGATGGGAACCCTGGTGTTTGTATCCTGGTTGGAACAACTACTTGTTTCATGACCTTGAACTATTTCCAATCTTTTCTAAACTTCAGTTTTCTCACGGACAAACAGGTATTGTAATAATACATAACCACTTCATAGAATTGGTGAGACTATTTTAAGACATACTCCATCAATGTCCGTGATTAAAGTTATATACAATTGTGATTACAGGATGTCTAGCATTAAGTGTGTGCTGGATATGGTTTAAACCATGTCTTTCCAAAATGTGATCTTTGGAGCAGCAGCAAAAACACCATCTGAGAACTTGTTAGAAATTGAGAGTCTGAAGCCCCACCCAGACCTATTCAATCAGAATCTGTATTTGAATAAGGTCCCTATTTGATTCGTAACACAATAAAGCTTGAGAAACTTTACCTTGGGACTGCGACGAGCAATGAGCATAAGGAACAGAGGTCTGATTTTTTTTTTTTTTTTTTTTGGTCTGATAATTTTAACAAGAAGATCAGGAAAGGTTACATACTTTTAAAAGTAGGCAAATACTTATAAAAATTTTGTATCAAACAACATTATTACAAATTCCATAAAAGATTTAGTATTCTACTACAAAATAAAGCAGTTCTACAATTCAAAGCTGAAATTATTCCAAGAGATTTCAATTGTTTTTAAATACACCTGCATATATCATTCAAATTGCAGCCCCATTCTTGTCAAGGCAAAGAGTCTGAACTTACTCCCTAGGCATTAGGTAATAGCTGAATATCATTGATCAAGGAAAGATGTGTTAAAAATATTATTTAGGAGAGACAAATACGGACAAAATGTGCATGCTGTATTTAAGAAAAGGGGCATGTGAAGTGAGGTGGGCTAGTGGTAGAAAGACAAAAGAAATAGAAAAGACCTAAGAAAAGGAATCAGTAGATTTAAGGATGGATCGGATAAAAGATGAAATGAAAGAAGGGGAAGAAAAGAAATGATGCAAGTTCTCAGGCCTGAATTACCGCATAAGAGTGCTTAGCAAATATCCCTTCAGAAAAGAAACAATATTCCCCTGTTGTCTCACTGTTTCTTGGGGTTGGGGTTTTGGGGTTTGTTGTTTTTGGTTTTCCAGGGAATTTTTTATGAGCCTATGTTTTGCTTGGTTTATGTAGGGAAGGTTAAAGATAATTTGGCTATGTTAATTTTGAAAGTGAATAACATTTGAATTCAAAGCCAAGTGGCTGAGATGCACAACTGAATCTCAAATGAGAAGTGACAAGTTGAAAAAAAAGACTATAAATTTATAGAATTATTTTTTCATTATTTTTTCAAAGTTTCTGAGGAATCTGAAGTACATACAAGAAAAATCCATAAGTTGGTGTATATAATTAGTTTGGCCATGAAATTTAAAGACATGGAAATAAGGCATTCTTTAAAAGAGTGGAAAGAAACAATTGGACATAAATTCTCTTTCTTCTGATACTACTTTAGGAAATAGGGGTGCAGCTGAAATTGGTGTTCATTCAGTCATCGGATATTTGTGGCCCATGGCTGGTGAGCATGTGTGAGATAGCACTGGAATATAAATATAATTAAGCCAGAGTCTCCAGTGTTAACAGCTTATTATCTAGTTATAAAGATGGATATAAAAGCTGACCATTATCAATCAGAATATCATTTGACAAAGCAGTGATGACCTTGGATGTGTTATTGAGGCCTATTACTCAAGCAGCAGTTGGGCAAGTTGGGTGAGGGGCAGTATTGACAGACCATAAACAAGATCTTTGGAAAACTAGCGCAGTAATTTCAGGTGGGAAATAAAAGCTAGAGCTAAGAAGGAAGTAGTAGACACAGCAGCAATTTATTCTAAAGTAGAATGTGATTCTATAACTACTTAAGAATAATTTTAGTAAAGCTTTTAAATGTGAATGATTTTAACCAAGGCATGGTTTGTGGTCAAGGAAACTTTGTCAGGTCAAGTAAAAACTTATCCAAACTTAGACAGAGAGATATGTGATTTAAAACAAGACCTTTGTGATGAGGACAGTGCTCAAGTCTCAGAATCTGCAACCGTCTCAAAATCAAAGGCAAGGGGGCATTTTTTTCTACAGGGTAGAGAGAGGTAAGCAAAGACTAGATCTTTCAAATGAGCATTGGACAAGAGAGTCCACTGTGGTCAGCCCACCCTCAGGAGAAGCTGATACAGGGCGCATACTCCGCTTTTTAGTGCTTGTTCAAGCTTTGGGACAAGCAGAGCTCAGGAGCCCAGAAAAGCCTGACTGCCATTTGGTGGAGACCAAGCAGGGGGTAACCAAAGTGTACTTGTGAAGAGTTGGTCAGACACAAGGAATAGGTAAGAATATCATTCAGAGCAGGAAAGCGTAACAGCATCAGCAATGACTGCAGCTTGGTGAGAGGAATGTTTTCTCTTTTATCTGCAGGCTTGCTGAGAAGCCTTCTGTGCCCTCTCCCCAGGACAAAGCCACCATGAGGAGAAGCCAATCAAGTAGTGTTACCGGAACAACACACACCCGAGATCAAAGATCAATTGCTGTAACACGGCAGTAATGATATTCCCTGGGCTAGGTGATTGTTCTCTAATTTGTTCTCTCTGTTAAAATATCATAAAAGTAAAAAACAAAAACAAAACCTTTCCATGCACAATAAATTGCTCTATGAAGCATATGCCGGATATCCCATTGCATTCATTTCCTAGCACTGCCAAAACAAAGCACCAAAACTGGTGGCTAAGAAACACCAGAGGAGCCTTGCTCTCTGTGACAGCTCTAGGGTACAGTTTGGTTTTGCCTCGTCCGAGTCTCGGGCAATCCCGGCATTCCCTGGTCTGTAAATGCATCGCTGCAATCTCTGTCTCTGTTGTCACAAAGCCGTCTTCTCCCTCTGTCTCTTCCTATAGAGACAACAGTCATATAAACTAAGGACACACGCCTTACACCTGGATAACCTTGTCTTATCTAAGTACATCTGCGAGCACCCGTATTTCCCAGTCAGATCAATTTCTGAGGTGTGAGGAGTTAGAACTTCAACATATCTTTAGGGAGGGACACAATTGAACGCATGGCAACGATGTTTATTTTGATTCTCATTAACATTTTTTTGCAACTATTATATGCCAACACTTGTGTTTATTTTTCACAACACTTGTGATACATTTTTCAGTCTCTCAATCTATATATTTTTAAATATGTCTTGATTGATTTCAGAGAGAGGAATGGAGAGAGAGAGAGAGAGAGAGAGAGAGAGAGAGAGAGATCAATGATGAGAGAGTTGTTAATCGGCTGCCTCCTTCATGCCCTGGACTGGGGATGGAACCCGCAACCCAGGCATGTGCCCTGACAGAGAATCCAGCTGTCATCTCCTGTATCATAGGCCAATGCTCAACCGCTGAGCTATGCTGGCCAGGCATCAGTCTCTCAATACTTTTAACTAAAAAACATACAGTGTTATTTTATAATCTTCTGCAACAATGGTTATGGAAGAAAGCAGTTCACGACATAGCCGATGGCTATTCAAACGGCAAGAAAATCACCTACGCAATCTGGTTTAATTGTGAAATATTCTGTACTAAAAGAAAGTCTAATCCATGCAGTTTACATAAAATCCCTAGACCACTAGGCAAAATATTGTCTTAATCACATTTATAAGGAAAGCTAATTCACTTTTAGCAAGAGGCTAAAAAGAAAATCTCAGCTCTACAATGGTTGTAAATATTGGCAACTAAAATCTACAAATTGCAGGGTATCACAATTTTTATGAGATGGCAAGTTTTATTCAACAAAAATAATGGATACAGGACTTCTCTTTCTGAGAAAATCAGTCAAAACTAAAGGCCAGTCTCCCTTCCACAGAGGGGTGCACAGAACAGACAGAGCAACTTTTGGAACCAAAGACACTGGAAGGGAGCAGCAGGAGAGCACCACGGCTCTGAGGCTGGGACAAGAAAGTGAGAGGGAAGGAGAGGTGGTAGAATGCTGAGCTGCATGTCTGCCCGCGCTCTCCTGAACTGCCTTTAGATCCTCCAGTTTACACAGTTTGGCATGTAAAGGGGCTGAAATTTAGCAAATCCAAACGGGAACTCTTGGTTGTGCCCCTCCTCCAGCCTCAGCTAATTTTGCCTTTTATTTCTCAGATTCAATACCTAAGAACAACCATTTGTGTGTTCCTCTCCTCTACACTTCAGTAGGTTCTTCCTCTAATATTAATAACTATATAGTTTATTCCAAAATATAATGTATATGTACATATTTATTAATACCTCAACTCACTCTTTGTGACCACAGTGAATTTTATTTATAAAGAATCAAATGCAGTGTGGTTTTAAACCACATATGTTTTTTAAAGGCAGAGGTGATGCAGATGTGCTGTTAATCAGCCACCATTAGTGAAATTAGGCCTGACAATTAACATTGCTTTGTGGTTTTCTTTTGGAACAGGCTTGATGCAAGTATGAGATTTCAAATAGCTGATCAACGGCCTACCACTCAAGGAGATATCCTTACATAGATATACTGTTTTCCCAATGTTTCAACCTACTCTTACCCTCTTATCTTATGTGGTGACATCCTACAGGAGTTGCTGGAAGAATGGAATGCAATATCAAATACAAGGCACCTATAAAATCAACACCGACATAGAGCAAATGCTTAAACATGGCAACCAGAATGCCTTTCACTTTCTGTGCTTAGGGGCTGAAGGCTTTGCTACAACCAATTATTAAATCTTTACACAATCCTGCTGAATCAGGTATTATTACATCCAGATAAAGAATGCAACATCAATCAGAATTAAGTTACTTATTCCAAATTACACATTCGCAAACTGTAAGAGAAAAATAAATGAATATTCAGTTTATTAGATTCCTACTCCCATGCTATTATAATAATTCCACCTTGCCTGTGTTAGTAACAATCCAAGTCCCCTTATCATTTTTTTAAACATGTTATTAATTACATGCTGTGTGCGTTTCACCTCAGCATTATATTTTTCAAACATGTTCATGCTTTTATTTACTTAAACATATCAAACATCATTACAATAAGGATTTTAATATCCTCATTTTCTAATTCTATAATGTCTGTCACTTCTGAGTCTGCTAATACTGACTCATATTTCTCTTAATTCCAGGTCCTGTTTTCCTTCTTTTTTTATGCCTGGTAATTTTGGTTAGATAGCATACATTGTGATTTCACTTTTTTAGGGTGCTGGATCTTATAATATTCTGTCTTGATAGACTAAATTATCCAACCAAAAGAAAATAAAGTAAACGAATTTGTGTAGAGAGCCAATGAAAAGACTTATTTTTAAAATCACATATAAACATGTCACCACACAGCCTTACTTGAAAGACAAGGGTCCTCCAAGTCGGGATTAAATTCCATGTAGTAGGGTTAACCTTGCTTCAATTGAGACGTAATAAATTTTTTACTTTAAGGCATATTTATTTTTAGGACAAATTTATCAAGTCAAAGCTAGTAAGACTTTTGATTTCGGTAAGAGCTACATCTATTTTATTGTTGTGTAGAATTGAGAGGAAATGAAATAGCAAGATATAGATATGAATTTTAATAAAATATAGCCCAAATCATATCCTCCAGACAAAGTGAGCATGTTTGCAAACCCTTTATTCAGAAAACTACTTCCTTTTAACTAAACACTCATGCCAAGCATGTCACAGGAAGAAATACGTGATGCTGCATATTTAAAACCCTGACCTGTTGGTGGAGTACTGTTCTCTTTGAAAGGTTCACTTCGAGTTACTTAAATGTCATTCAGCTCTCCTACTATGTACTATTATTAAATATGCATGCAATCCTATAAGATTTCTAAGCAAAGCAGGTTAGCGGGAATGAGACTTCCACATTATTCACAGAATAAGCTCTTCATCATTTCAGGACAGAATTTCACCATTACGGGCACTGCCTCCCATTCAAGTTGTTAAGAAGACAATTTGACATTTATACTTCTTTTTCTCTTTTTAAGGGATAGTTTACAGCTCGTCAGATAAGATAAAAGTGTGACAGGACATGACTTTTCTTTGATGTAGAAATAGTATTGCAATATGAGAACATGAAATGAGAAAGTTCTTGTAGAAAGCTTCCTTTTATTTGTTTTCCTTTTTATTTTCATTTTATTTTTCTACAGATGTTTCAAATGATGTTTACAATGAGGGGTAGAGGAGAAATACACACAATGCAATGGATTTAAATAAAATAAAACTTTATTTTATAATCCATTTTCCCTAGTTTTGCTTCAGTAGCTCTACAAATTTAATTTTCTTAGCATATTGCTTTCAGCAGCTATGAGCATTTTCTGATACTCCACATCATATGTGATCAGGGACACACAAATCAAAACAGCGAAATACTGCCACACGCCTACTAGAAGGGCTAAAACCTGTAACACTGACGACACCGAATGCTGGTGAGGCTGTGAAACAAGGACTCGCATACTCTCGTTTAAAAGAAAGAACTCTCACTCATTGCCAGTGAGAATACGAGAGGGCACAGATACTTTGGAAGACAGGTGAGCGGTTTCTTATAAAGCTAAACATGCTCTTACCATAGGGGCCAGTAATCACTTTCTTTGGTATGTAGACAAAGGAGATAAAAACTTATGTCCACACACAAATCTGCACGTGAATGTTCGTTGCCACTCTATACATAATTACCAAAACTTGGAAGCAACCGAGATGCCCTTCAGTAGGTAAATGGATAAATAAACTGTGGTACATCCCAAGAATGGAATATTATTCAGTTCTAAAAGGAAGTGAGCTGTCGAGCCATGAAAAGACATGGAGGAAACTTAAATGCATATTACTAAACGAAACAAGCCAATCTGAAAAGGCTATTTACTGTCATTTCAACTATATGACCTTCTGGAAAAGCCAAAACTATGGAGACAGTAAAAGGAATCAGTGGTTTCCAGCAGTTGTTCGGCGGGCCTGGAAGAGGGCCGTGGAGCGATGAACAGGTGGGCACGGAGGGTCCTTACGGCAGTGAAGCTGCTCTGTGTGCTGCCAGAATGATGAATGCACGGCATCATGCGTTTGTCCAGCTCCACAGAATGAACCATCATCTAAACTATGGACTTTGGGTAATTAGGACTTGTCAGTGCAGCTTCATCAGCTCTAACGAATGTACTGCTCTGTTGGGAGATGTTGGTAATTAGGAAGGTTATGCATGTGTAGGGGTTATATGGGAAACCTCTGGACCTATCCCTCAATTTTGCTGCAACTCTGAAACTGTTGTAAAAAGTTAAAATCTTAATAAATTTTCAAAAACATATATAAAAAAAAACATAGCCAAAATCAGCCATAAGACCTCCACTTTATTTTGACTATTATGTCCTTGTAAGAGGAAACAGGTAGAGTTAATAACATTGTAGGTTCTCCCTTTGATACAAGAATGCCCATCTTGGACATGATATTTTTTAAGTATAAAAACAAAACACATGTGGCATTTAAATTCACTTCTACACTTGTCTTATACTATAATGATGTTTCCTTGTTGCTCCACTTTATGGGAAATATTGAGACCATTAGACCATCAACCTCCCCAATGGACCCTCTGTAGCTCAATATAAATCTGAACATTAATTTTTCTCTAGTCTTAAATGATAACTTTATTCTCCTTTTCTTCAAAGCAAACTTTTCTTTTTGTTTCCTACCCAATGAATTCTCTTAATGAGAATAATGGTGAGAAAAATAATGACAATTGTAAATCTTAAAATTTACCGCATTTTCACAATTTTTTCTCAAAACTATTACTATAACATCTTCAAATGAAAAAATTGCAGCTTAAATAAATTAAGTAATTTTCCCCTGAAAGTCTCTGTTTTATTGTTATTTTTGTTATGTTTTTCTTTTCGGTAATTCTTCCTGTTAACTTCTCCATTTGGTTATTTCTTCCTCGTACTTCCATGAACTCCTCTTCTTTCTTTTCCATAATATGAATGTTCTCTAATGTTCTGATCTCAGCCTTCTTCTCATTGGGCTACATTTTCCCTATAGCATCTGGCCGACATTAATTACCATCTATATTCTATGACTCCCAAATAGATTGAACTATCTCCTGGACATCCATATATTTGTTTGTCACAAAGATTAATATGAAGCACCTTGAGAGCAGTATCAATATCTCTTTCACTGGACTCTTTTGTCTTCAGAACATATCTTACACCTAGTTGCACTCAAAAATGGTTTCAAATTTGTCATCTCATAATTCCGTATCACAGTAAAATGAAACAGTAATATGACACACCCCCCTAAGCTATTTGAGGCTTAAAAAATGTACTTCAAGAATCTGTCAAGGACTCTCCAGATTTGGGTTGCTATCATTGCTAAAAATTGATAGTTAAAGATCATCTTTTCACTGGAGGAGATTAAAAATTACAAAAAGGGGAAAAACATCATGAAAGTTGGCTACGGGGTTGTATCTTTATGGCAGCATACTTATGAGATATTACTATCTCTTTGTTGAGCTGTTTGTAAATGAAACACCTTGATATTTTCAGGGGCGTAACATTTGATCCTGGAGAACAATAATTTATTCTTCATTATATAAAGATAGCAATACAGGTACTGGTTTATTCATTTTCTAAAGTTACCCACCTGTCATGGAAAACAAAATTATAGATAAAGTAAGAATGCCATTCCTTGGCTTAGAGTTGGCAGTTCTTCTTTCTGAAGGTCAATCATAATCCACAATATGTCTTATCTTGTTGAATATACTTTGAATATATCTTGTTGAATACAAACACTATCATTTTGTGTTCCAGCCTAAAATATTGGGTGTGTTAAGTTTCACTGTGGCTTATAATCATTTTTGTTTATGTTAAAGTAGTATCACTTGAATTTTAACTCCAAATTTCTTATATTCACTTAATCCATATATTGCTTTTTAAAAAATCTACATAGTAATGTGAACTCAGTGCCTAAAATAGTACTTAATATATGTAGTTTGAAAGAATATGGAAAGAAAAACAAGAAGAAAGGCTGGGACAAAGAAGGGAGGGAGAGACGGAGAAAAACTGGAAAGAAAGAATATAATCAAACATGTTAGAATAAACCTTGAACATGACGGCATATTTTAAAATCATCCTCACTCCAATCGTTATTTAGAGGAAGCCTACATAGTTACAAT